>NC_092766.1:40965575-41225575 GCF_047496795.1 Chiloscyllium punctatum
GGGAAGGAGGTAGGGGGAAGGAGATGGGGAAGTAGATAGTGGAGAAGAAAGGGGAAAGGAGATAAGGGAAGGAGATAGCGGGGGAAGAAAGGGGGTTGGAGATAGGTATGAAGGAGATGGAGGGGACGGAAGAAAGGGGGAAGGAAGGGGGAAGGAGTTGGGTAAGGAAGGCGGAAGGAGATGGGGTGAAGGAGAGGGGGGGAACGAGATAGAGGTGAAGGAGTTGCCGGAAGGAGATACGGGAGAAGGAGATGGGGGGGAGGAAGGGGGAAGGAGATGGGGTGAAGGAGAGGGGGGGAACGAGATAGGGGTGAAGAAGTTGCGGGAAGGAGATAGGGGAGAAGGAGATGGGGGGAGGAAGGGGGAAGGCTATGGGGGGAAGGAAGGGGGAAGAAGATGGGGAAGGAGATAGGGGAAGGAAGAAGGAAGGAGATAGGGGGTAGGAGATGGGGGCAGGAAGGGGGAAGGATATGGGGGGAAGGAAGGGAGAAGGAGATGGGGAAGGTGATGGGGGAAGGAATGGGGAAGGAGATGGGGGAAGGTGATGGGGGAAGGAAGGGGGAAAGAGATTGGGGAGAATGAGATGGGGGAACGAAGGGGGTAGGAGATATGGGTGAAGGAAGGGGGAAGGAGATAGTGAGAAGGAGGTGGGGCATGGAATGGGGAAGGAGATGGGGGAAGGAGAGGGTGGAAGGAAGGGGGATGGAGATGGGGGAAGGAGATGGGGGAAGGAAGGGGGAAGGAGATGGGGGAAGGAGATGGCGGGACGGAAGGGGAAAGGAGATGGGGGAAGGAGTTGAGTGGAAGGAAGGGGGAAGGAGATTGGGGAAGGAGTTGTGCGGAAGGAAGGGGAAAGGAGATAGGGGGAAGGAGATGGGGTGAATGAAGGGGAAGGAGATGGTGGAAAGGAGATGGGGGAAGGAAGGGGAAGGAGATGGTGGAAGGAGATGGGGAAGAGAGGGGGAATGAGATCGAGGTGAAGGAAGGGGGAAGGAGATGGGGAGAAGGACATGGTGGAAGGAAGGGGGAAGGAGATGGGGGAAGGAGATAGGGGGAAGGAAGAGGGAAGGAGATAGGGGAAAGGGGATGGGGGTAGGAAGGGGGAAGGAGATGGAGGGAAGGAATGGGGAGGAGATGGGGAAGGAAGGGAGAAGGAGATGGGGGAAGGAGATAGTGGGGGGAGGAAGGGGGAAGGTGATGGGGGAAGGTGATGGGTGAAGGAAGGGGGAGGAGATAAGGGAGAAGTTGATGGGGGGACGTAAGGGGGATAGAGATGGGGGAAGGAGTTGAGCGGAAGGAAGGGGGAAGGAGATGGGGGGAAGAAGATGGGGTGAAGGAAGGGGGAAGGAGATGGTGGAAAGGAGATGGGGGAAGGAAGGGAGTAGGAGATAGGGGGAAGGAGATGGGGAATGGAATGGGGAAGGAGATGGGGGATGGAGAGGGGGGAAGGAAGGGGAAGGAGATAGGGTGAAGGAGATGGGGTGAAGGAAGGGGGAGGGAGATAGGGGGAAGGAGATGGGGGGATGGAAGGGGGAGGTAGATGGGGAAGGAGTTGTGCAGAAGGAAGTGGGAAGGAGATAGGAGGAAAGGAGATGGGGGTGAAGGAAGGGGGAAGGAGATGGTGGAAAGGAGATGGGGGAAGGAAGGGGGAAGGAGATGGTGGAAGGAGAGGGGGGAAGAAGGGGGAAGGAGATGGGGGGAAGGAGATGGGGGAAGGTCGGGGGAAGGAGATAGTGGGGAAGGAGATGGGGTGAAGGAAGGGGGAAGGAGATGGTGGAAAGGAGATGGGGGAAGGAAGGGAGTAGGAGATAGGGGGAAGGAGATGTGGGATGGAATGGGGAAGGAGATGGGGGATGGAGAGGGGGGTAGGAAGGGGAAGGAGATAGGGGGAAGGAGATGGGGTGATGGAAGGGGGATGGAGATAGTGGGAAGGAGTAGCGGGAGAAGAAAGGGGATAGGAGATTTGTGGGAAGGAGAGGGAGGGAACGGAAGGGGGAAGAAAGGGGGAAGGAGATGGGGAAGGAAGGGGGAAGGATATGGGGGAAGGAGATGGGGGAAGGAAGGGGGGAAGGAGATGTGGAGGAAGGAAGGGGGAAGGAAATTGGGTGTAAGGAAGTGGGAAGGAGATGGGGGAAGGAAGGGGGAAGGTGATGGGGGAAAGAGATGGGGGGGATGGAAGGGGGAAGGAGAGGGGGAAGGAAGGGGGAGGAGATAGCGGGGGAAGGTGATGGGGAAGGAAGGGGAAGGAGATGTGGGGGAAGGAAGGGGAAGAGATGTGGTGTAAGGAAGGGGGAAGGAGATGGGGGGAAAGCAGATAGGGGGAAGGAAGGGGGAAGGAAATAGTGGGGGAAGGTGATGGGGAAAGGAAGGGGGAAGGAGATGGGGGAATGAGATGGGGTAAGGAGGGGGGAAGGAGAAGGGGACAGGAGATGCGGGAAAGAGATGGAGAGAAGGAGATGGGGGAAGGAGGTAGGGGGAAGGAGATGAGGAAGGAGATAGTGGGGAAGGAAGGGGGAAGGAGATAATGGAAGGAGATAGCGGGGGAAGAAAGGGGGTAGGAGATAGGTATGAAGGAGATGGAGGGGACGGAAGGGTGAAGGAGATGGGGTGAAGGAGAGGGGGGAAGGAGATAGGGGTGAAGGAGATGCGGGATGGAGATAGGGGAGGAGGAGATGGGGGAGGAAGGGGGAAGGCTATGGGGGGGAAGGAAGGGGTAAGGAGATGGGGGAAGGAAGGGGTAAGGAGATGGGGGAAGGAGATAGGGGAAGGAAGAGGGAAGGAGATGGGGAAGGAGATGGGGGCAGGAAGGGGGAAGTATATGGGGGAAGGAAGGGGGAAGGAGATGGGGGAAGGTGATGGGGGAAGGAAGGGGGAAGGAGATGGGGAAGGTGATGGGGGAAGGAAGGGGGAAGGAGATTGGGGAGATGGAGATGGGGGAAGGAAGGTGGAAGGATATAGTAATGCGAGGAAGGGGGAAGTAGATGAGGAAAGGAAGGGGGAAGGAGATGGGGGAAGGAAGGGGGTAGGAGATATGGGTGAGGAAAGGGGGAAGGAGATAAGGGGAAGGAGATGGGGATGGAATGGGGAAGGCGATGGGGAAGGAGAGGTGGGAAGGAAAGGGGATGGAGATGGGGGAAGGAGATGGGGGAAGGAAGGGGGAAGGAGATGGGGGAAGGAGATGGGGGGACAGAAGGGGGAAGGAGTTGAGTGGAAGGAAGGGGGAAGGAGATGGGGGAAGGAGTTGTGCGGAAGGAAGGGGGAAGGAGATAGGGGGAAGGAGAAGGGGTGAAGGAAGGGGAAGGAGATGGTGGAAAGGAGATGGGGGAAGGAAGGGGGAAGGAGATAGCAGGGAAGGAGATTGTGGGGAAGGAAGGGAGGAAGGAGATGTGGAGGAAGGAAGGGGAAGGGATGTCGGTAAGGAAGGGGGAAGGAGATGGGGGAAACAGATTGGGGAGAAGGAAGGGGAAGGAGATAGTGGGAAAGAAAGGGAGAAGGAGATGGGGGAAAGCAGATAGGGGGAAGGAAGAGGGAAGGAAATAGTGGGGGAAGGAGATAGTGGGGAATGAGATGGGGTAAGGAGCGGGGAAGGAGATGGGCGAAGGAGATGCGGGAAGGAGATGGGGAGAAGGAGATGGGGGAAAGGAAGAGGGGAGGAGGTAGGGGAAGGAGATGGGGAAGGAGATAGTGGGGAAGGAAGGGGGAAGGAGATAAGGGAAGGAGATAGCGGGGGAAGAAAGTGGGTAGGAGATAGATGAGAAGGAGATGGGGGGACGGAAGAGGAAGAAAGGGGGAAGGAGATGGGGGAAGGAAGGGGAAAAGAGATGGGGTGAAGGAGAGGGGGGGAAGGAGATAGGGGAGAAGGAGATGGGGGATGGAAAGGGAAAGGAGATAAGGGGGAAGGAGATAGGGGGAAGGAGAAGGGGTAGGAAGGGGGAAGGATATGGGGGTAAGGAAGGGGGAAGGAGATGGGAGATGGAAGGGGAAGGAGATGGGGGAAGGAGATGAGGGAAAGAAGGGGGGAAAGAGATGTGGAGAAAGGAAGGGGGAAGGAGATGGGGCGTAAGGAAGGGGGAAGGAGATGGTTGGAAGGAGATAGGGGAAGGAAGGGGGAAGGAGATGGGGAAGGAAGGGGGAGGAGATGGTGGGGGAAGGAATGGGGAAGGAGATGTGCGGGAAGGAAAGGGAAGAGATGTGAGGTAAGGAAGGGGGAAGGAGATGGGGGAAAGCAGATAGGGGGAAGGAAGGGGGAAGGAAATAGTGGGGGAAGGTGATGGGGGAAGGAAGGGGGAAGGAGGTAGGGGGATGGAGATGGGGAAGGAGATAGGGGGAAGGAGATGGGGGGTAGGAAGCGGGAAGGATATGGGGTTGAAGGAAGGCGAAAAGAGATGGGGAAGGAAAGGGGAAGGAGATGTGGAGGAAGGAAGTGGGAAGGAGATGGGGGAAGGAAGGGGGAGGAGATAGCGGGGGAAGTAGTTGGGGAAGGAAGGGGGAAGGAGATGTGGGGGAAGGAAGGGGAAGAGATGTGGTGTAAGGAAGGGGGAAGGAGAAGGGGGAATGAGATGGGGTAAGGAGGGGGGAAGGAGAAGGGGGAAGGAGATGCGGGAAGGAGATGGGGAGAAGGAGATGGGGGAAGGAGGTAGGGGGAAGGAGATGGGGAAGGAGATAGTGGGGAAGGAAGGGGGAAGGAGATAGTGGGGGAAGAAAGGGGGTAGGAGATAGGTAGGAAGGAGATGGAGGGGACAGAAGGGGGAAGAAAGGGGGAAGGAGATGTGGGAAGGAAGGGGGAAGGAGATGGGGTGAAGGAGAGTGGGGGAAGGAGATAGGGGTGAAGGAGATGCGGGAAGGAGATAGGGGAGAAGGAGATGGGGAGGAAGGGGGAAGGTATGGGGGGAAGGAAGGTGGATGGAGATGGGGGAAGGAAGGGGGAAAGAGATGGGGGAAAGAGATAGGAGGAAGGAAGAGGGAAGGAGATAGGGGGAAGGAGATGGGGGCAGGAAGTGGGAAGAATATGGGGGGAAGGAAGGGGGAAAGAGATGGGGGAAGGTGATGGGGAAGGAAGCGGGAAGGAGATGGGGAAGGTGATGGGGGAAGGAAGGGGGAAGGAGATTGGGGAGAAGGAGATGGGGAAGGAAGGGGGAAGGATATAGTGGGGGAGGAAGGGGGAAGTAGATGGGGAAAGGAAGGGGGAAGGAGAGGGGGGAAGGAAGGGGGTAGGAGATATGGGTGAAGGAAGGGGGAAGGAGATAGGGGGAAGGAGATGGGGATGGAATGGGGAAGGAGATGGGGAAGGAGAGGTGGGAAGGAAGGAGATGGAGATGGGGGAAGGAGATGGGGGAAGGGAGGGGGAAGGAGATGGGGGGACAGAAGGGGGGAGGAGATGGGGGAAGGAGTTGAGTGGAAGGAAGGGGGAAGGGGATGGGGGAAGGAGGTCTGCGCAAGGAAGGGGGAAGGAGATAGGGGGAAGGAGATGGGGTGAATGAAGGGGAAGGAGATGGTGGAAAGGAGATGGGGGAAGGAAGGGGTAAGTAGATAGCAGGGAAGTAGATTGGGGGGAAAGAAGGGAGGAAGGAGATGTGGAGGAAGGAAGGGGCAAGGGGATGTGGGTAAGGAAGGGGGAAGTAGATGGGGAAGCAGATTGGGGAGAAGGAAGGGGGAAGGAGATAGTGGGTAAGAATGGGTGAAGGAGATGGGGGAAGAAGATGCGAGGAATGGAAGGTAGAAGGAGATGTGGGGGAATGAAGGGGGAAGCAGATGTGGGGTAAGAAAGGGGGAAGAAGATGGGGGAAAGTAGATGGGGAAGGAAGAGGGAAGGAAATAGTGGGGGAAGGAGATGGGGGAAAGGAAGGGGGAAGGAGATAGTGGGGAATGAGATGTTGTAAGGAGGGGTAGGAGATGGGGAAGGAGATGCGGGAAGGAGATAGTGGGGAAGGAAGGGGGAAGGAGATAAGGGAAGGAGATAGCGGGGGAAGAATGGGGGTAGGAGATAGGTTAGAAGGAGATGGGGGAACGGAAGAGGGAAGGAGATAGGGGACGGAGATGGGGAAGGAGATAGTGGGGAAGGAAGGGGGAAGGAGATAAGGGAAGGAGATAGCGGGGGAAGAATGGGGGTAGGAGATAGGTGAGAAGGAGATGGGGGGACGGAAGAGGAAGAAAGGGGGAAGGAGATGGGGGAAGGAAGGGGGAAAGAGATGGGGTGAAGGAGAGGGGGTAAGGAGATAGGGGAGAAGGAGATGGGGGAAGGAAAGGGAAAGGAGATAAGGGGGAAGGAGATAGGGGGAAAGAGATGGGGGTAGGAAGGGGGAAGAATATGGGGGGAAGGAAGGGGGAAGGTGATGGGGGAAGGAAGGGGGAAGGAGATGGGGAAGGAGATGAGGGAAGGAAGGGGGAAAGAGATGTGGAGGAAGGAAGGGGGAAGGAGATGGGGCGTAAGGAAGGGGGAAGGAGATGGGGGGAAGGAGATGGGGAAGGAAGGGGGAGGAGATGGCGGGGATGGAGATGGGGAAGGAATGGGGAAGGAGATGTGGGGGAAGGAAGGGGAAGAGATGTGGGGTAAGGAAGGGGGAAGGAGATGGGGAAAGCAGATAGGGGGAAGGAAAGGGGAAGGAAATAGTGGGGGAAGGTGATGGGGAAAGGAAGGGGGAAGGAGATAGGGGGAAATGAGATTGGGGGAAGGAAGGGGGAAGGAGGTAGGGGGATGGAGATGGGGAAGGAGATATTGGGAAAGGAAGGGGGAAGGAGATAAGGGAAGGAGTAGCGGGGGAAGAAAGGGGATAGGAGATTGTTGGGAAGGAGACGGAGGGGACAGAAGGGGGAAGAAAGGGGGAAGGAGATGGGGGAAGGAAGCGGGTAGGAGATGGGGTGAAGAAGAGGGGAGAAGGAGATAGGGGAGAAGGAGATGGGGGGAAGAAAAAGGAAAGGAGGTAAGGGGAAGGAGATAGGGGGAAGGAGATGGGGGGTAGGAAGGGGGAAGGATATGGGGGGAAGGAAGGGGGAAGGAGATGGGGGAAGGAGATGAGGGGAAGGAAGGGGGGAAGGAGATGTGGAGGAAGGAAGGGGGAAGGAGATGGGGCGTAAGGAAGGGGGAAGGAGATGGGGCAAGGAGATAGGGGGAAGGAAGGGGGAAGGAGAAAGGGGGAAGGAAGGGGGAAGGAGATAGGGGGAAGGAGACGGGGAAGGAAGTGGGAACGAGATAGTAGGGGAAGGAAGGAGGAGGTAGATAGGGGGAAATGGAAGGGGAAGGAGATGGGGGAAGGAAGGCGGTACGACGAAGGGGTGAAGGAAGGGGGAAGGAGATGGGACGAAGGAGAGGGGGGATCGAAGGCGGGAAGCAGACGGCGGAAGGAAAGGGAAAGGAGAGGGGAGGGAAGGAAGGGGGAAGGAGATGGGGAAAGGAGATGTTGGGAAAGAATTGGGAAGAAGATGGGTGAGGAAGGGGGAAGGAGACGGGGAGGGAGATCGGTGGGAAGGAAGGGGGAAGGAGATGTGCGGGAAGGAAGGGGGAAGTAGATGGGGGAGAAGGAAGGGGAAGGAGATGGGGGAAGGAAGGCGGTACGAGATAGGGGTAAAGGAAGGGGGAAGGAGATGGGACGAAGGAGAGGGGGGGATCGAAGGCGGGAAGCAGAGGGCGGAAGGAAGGGGAAAGGAGATGGGGGAAAGGAGATGTTGGGAAGAAGGGGGAAGGAGATGGGGGAGGAAGGGAGAAGGAGAGGTGGAGGGAGATCGGTGGGAAGGAAGGGGGAAGGAGATGTGGGGAAGGAATGGGGAAGGAGATGTGGGTTAAGGAATGGGGAAGGAGATGAGGGGGAGGGAAAGGGGAACGAGATGGGGGTAAGGAAGGGGGAAGGAGATGGGAGGAAGCAGATAGGGGGAAGGAAGGGGGAACGAGATGGGGGAAGGAGAGGGGGGAAGGAAAGGGGAAGGAGATAAGGGGAAGGAGATGGGGAGGAAGATGGGGAAGGAAGTGGGAAGGAGGTAGGGGGAAGGAGATGGGGCAAGTAGATGGGGGAAGGAAGGGGGAAGGAGATGGTAGAAGGAGATGTGGAGGAAGGAAGGGGGAAGGAGATGTGGGGTAAGGAATGGGGAAGGAGATTGGGGTAGGATGGGGAAGGAGACAGGGGGGAAGGATTGGGGGAAGGAAGGGGGAAGTAGATGGAGGAAGGAGATGGGGGAAGAAAGGGGGACGGAGAAGGGGGAAGGATGGGGAAGAAGATGGGGGGAAGGATTGGGAGGAAGGAAGGGGGAAGCAGATGGGGGGAAGGAGATGGGGAAGGAAGGGGGAAGGAGATAGCGGGGAAGGAGATTGTGGGGAAGGAAGGGGGGAAGGAGATGTGGAGGAAGGAAGGGGGAAGGAGATGGGGCGTAAGGAAGGGTGAAGGAGATGGGGGCAAGGAGATAGGGGGGCAAGAAAGGGGAAAGACATGGGGGAAGGAAGGGGGGAGGAGATGGGGGAAGGAGATGGGGGAAGGTAGGGGGAAGGAGATGTGGGGTAAGGAATGGGGAAGGAGATGAGGGGGAGAGAAGGGGGAACGAGAGGGGGGTAAGAAAGGGGGAAGGAGATTGGGGGAAGCAGATAGGGTGAAGGAAGGGGGGACGAGATGGGGGAAGGAGGGGGAAGGAAGTGGGAAGGAGATGGGGGTAAGGAGTGGGGAAGGAGATGGGGGTAGGAATGGGGGAAGGAGACAGGGTGGAAGGATTATGGGGAATGAAGGGGGAAGGAGATGGGGATGGAGATGGGGGAAGGAAGGGGAAGGAGATGGGGTGAAGGAGAGGGGGAAGGAGATGGGGGAAGGAGATGGGGGATGGAATGGGGAAGGAGATGGGGGAAGGAGAGGTGGGAAGGAAGGGGGATGGAGTTGGGGGGAAGGAGATGGGGGAAGGAAGGGGAAGGAGATGGGGGAAGGAGAAGGGGGGACAGAAGGGGGAAGGAGATGGGGGAAGTGGTTGAGTAGAAGGAAGGGGGAAGGAGATAGGGGAAAGGAGATGGGGTGAAGGAAGGGGAAGGAGATGGTGGAAAGGAGCTGGGGGAAGGAAGGGGAAAGGATATGGTGGAAGGAGATGGGGAAGAAAGGGGGAAGGAGATGGGGGGAATGAGATCGAGGGGAAGGAAGGGGGAAGGAGATGGGGAGAAGGAGATGGGGGAAAGAAGGGGGTAGGTGATGGGGGAAGGAAAGGGGAAGGAGAAAAGGGGAAAGGAAGGGGGAAGGAGATGGGGGAAGGAGACGGGGGAAGGAAGGGGGAACGAGATAGTTGGGGAAGGAAGGGGGAAGTAGATGGGGGGAAGGAAGGGGAAGGAGATGGGGACAGAAGGCGGTAGAAGATAGAGGTGAAGGAAGGGGAAGCAGATGGGAGGAAGTAGAGGGGGGCTCGAAGGCGGGAAGCAGAGGGCGGAATGAAGGGGAAAGGAGAGGTGAGGGAAGGAGGGGGGAACGAGATGGGGGAAAGAAGATGTTGGGAAGGAAGGGGGAAGGAGATGGGGGAAGGAGAAGGGGGAGGAAGGGGGAAGGAGAGGGGGAGGGAGATAAGTGGGAAGGAAGGGGGACGGAGATGGGAGGAAGAAAGGGGGAATGAGATGGGGGCAAGGAGATGGGGAAGGGAGATGGGGGAAGGAAGTGGGAAGGAGATGGGAAAGGAGATGGGGGGAAGGTAGGGGGAAGGAGATGTGGGGTAAGGAATGGGGAAGGAGATGGGGGGAGAGAAGGGGGAACGAGATGGGGGTAAGGAAGGGGGAAGGAGATTGGGGGAAGCAGATAGGGTGAAGGAAGGGGGAACGAGATGGGGGAAGGAAGGGGAAGGAAGTGGGAAGGAGATGGGGGTAAGGAGTGGGGAAGGAGATGGGGGTAAGAATGGGGGAAGGAGAGAGGGTGGAAGGATTATGGGGAAGGAAGGGGGAAGGAGATAGGGAAGGAGATGGGGAAGGAAGGGGAAGGAGATGGGGTGAAGGAGAGGGGGAAGGAGATAGGGGAGAAGGAGATGGGGGAAGGAAAGGGAAAGGAGATAAGGGATGGAGACAGGGGGATGGAGATGGGGGGTAGGAAGGGGGAAGGATATGGGGGAAGGAAGGGGGAAGGAGATGGGGGAAGGAGATGAGGGGATGGAAGGGGGGAAGGAGATGTGGAGGAAGGAAGGGGGAAGGAGATGGGGCGTAAGGAAGGGGGAAGGAGATGGGGCAAGGAGATAGGGGGAAGGAAGGGGGAAGGAGAAAGGGGGGAAGGAAGGGGGAAGGAGATAGGGGGAAGGAGACGGGGGAAGAAAGTGGGAACGAGATAGTAGGGGAAGGAAGGGGGAGGTAGATAGGGGGAAATGGAAGGGGAAGGAGATGGGGGAAGGAAGGCGGTACGACATAGGGGTGAAGGAAGGGAGAAGGAAATGGGACGAGGGAGAGGGGGGATTGAAGGCGGGAAGCAGAGGGCGGAAGGAAGGGGAAAGGAGAGGGGAGGGAAGTAAGGGGGAAGGAGATGGAGGAAAGGAGATGTTGGGAAAGAATTGGGAAGGAGATGGGTGAGGAAGGGGGAAGGAGACGGGGAGGGAGATCGGTGGGAAGGAAGGGGGAAGGAGATGTGCGGGAAGGAAGGGGGAAGTAGATATTTGGAGAAGGAAGGGGAAGGAGATGGGGGAAGGAAGGCGGTAGGAGATAGGGGTGAAGGAAGGGGGAAGGAGATGGGACGAAGGAGAGGGGGGATCGAAGGCGGGAAGCAGAGGGCGGAAGGAAGGGGAAAGGAGATGGGGGAAAGGAGATGTTGGGAAGAAGGGGGAAGGAGATGGGGGAGGAAGGGAGAAGGAGAGGTGGAGGGAGATCGGTTGGAAGGAAGGGGGAAGGAGATGTGGGGAAGGAAGCGCGAAGGAGATGTGGGTTAAGGAATGGGGAAGGAGATGAGTGGGAGGGAAAGGGGAACGAGATGGGGGTAAGGAAGGGGGAAGGAGATGGGAGGAAGCAGATAGGGGGAAGGAAGGGGGAACGAGATGGGGGAAGGTGAGGGGGGAAGGAAAGGTGAAGGAGATAAGGGGAAGGAGATGGGGAGGAAGATGGGGAAGGAAGTGGGAAGGAGGTAGGGGGTAGGAGATGGGGGAAGGAAGGGGAAGGAGATGTGGGGTAAGGAATGGGGAAGGAGATGGGGGAAGGAAGGGGGAAGGAGATGGTAGAAGGAGATGTGGGGGAAGGAAGGGAGAAGGAGATGTGGGGTAAGGAATGGGGAAGGAGATTGGGGTAGGATGGGGGAAGGAGACAGGGGGGAAGGATTGGGGGAAGGAAGGGGGAAGTAGATGGAGGAAGGAGATGGGGGAAGAAAGGGGGACGGAGATGGGGGAAGGATGGGGAAGAAGATGGGGGGAAGGATTGGGAGGAAGGAAGGGGGAAGCAGATGGGGGAAGGAGATGTGGAAGGAAGGGGGAAGGAGATAGCGGGGAAGGAGATTGTGGGGAAGGAAGGGGGGAAGGAGATGTGGAGTAAGGAAGGGGGAAGGAGATGGGGCGTAAGGAAGGGTGAAGGAGATGGGGGCAAGGAGATAGGGGGCAAGAAGGGGGAAAGACATGGGGGAAGGAAGGGGAGAGGAGATGGGGAAGGAGATGGGGGAAGGTAGGGTGAAGGAGATGTGGGGTAAGGAATGGGGAAGGAGATGAGGGGGAGAGAAGGGGGAACGAGAGGGGGGTAAGAAAGGGGGAAGGAGATTGGGGGAAGCAGATAGGGTGAAGGAAGGGGGAACGAGATGGGGGAAGGAAGGGGAAGGAAGTGGGAAGGAGGTGGGGGTAAGGAGCGGGGAAGGAGATGGGGGTAAGAATGGGGGAAGGAGACAGGGTGGAAGGATTATGGGGAATGAAGGGGGAAGGAGATGGGGATGGAGATGGGGGAAGGAAGGGGAAGGAGATGGGGTGAAGGAGAGGGGGAAGGAGATGGGGGAAGGAGTTGGGGGATGGAATGGGGAAGGAGATGGGGGAAGGAGAGGGGGAAGGAGATAGGGGAGAAGGAGATGGGAGAAGGAAAGGGAAAGGAGATAAGGGGGATGGAGACAGGGGGATGGAGATGGGGGGTAGGAAGGGGGAAGGATATGGGGGGAAGGAAGGGGGAAGGAGATGGGGGAAGGAGATGAGGGGAAGGAAGGGGGGAAGGAGATGTGGAGGAAGTAAGGGGGAAGGAGATGGTGCGTAAGGAAGGGGGAAGGAGATGGGGGCAAGGAGATGGGGAAGGAAGGGGGAAGGAGAAAGGGGGGAAGTAAGTGGGAACGAGATAGTAGGGGAAGGAAGGGGGAGGTAGATAGGGGTAAATGGAAGGGGAAGGAGATGGGGGAAGGAAGGCGGTACGACATAGGGGTGAAGGAAGGGGGAAGGAGATGGGACGAAGGAGAGGGGGGATCGAATGCGGGAAGCAGAGGGCGGAAGGAAGGGGAAAGGAGAGGGGAGGGAAGGAAGGGGGAAGGAGATGGGGGAAAGGAGATGTTGGGAAAGAATTGAGAAGGAGATGGGTGAGGAAGGGGGATGGAGACGGCGAGGGAGATCAGTGGGAAGGAAGGGGGAAGGAGATGTGCGGGAAGGAAGGGGGAAGGAGATGGGGCGTAAGGAAGGGTGAAGGAGATGGGGGCAAGGAGATAGGGGGCAAGAAGGGGGAAAGACATGGGGGAAGGAAGGGGAGAGGAGATGGGGAAGGAGATGGGGGAAGGTAGGGGGAAGGAGATGTGGGGTAAGGAATGGGGAAGGAGATGGGGGAAGGAAGGGGGAAGGAGATGGTAGAAGGAGATGTGGGGGAAGGAAGGGGGAAGGAGATGTGGGGTAAGGAGTGGGGAAGGAGATGGGTGTAAGAATGGGGGAAGGAGACAGGGTGGAAGGATTATGGGGAAGGAAGGGGGAAGGAGATGGGGATGGAGATGGGAGAAGAAAGGGGAAGGAGAATGGGTGAAGGAGAGGGGGAAGGAGATAGGGGAGAAGGAGATGGGGGAAGGAAAGGGAAAGGAGATAAGGGGGATGGAGACAGGGGGATGGAGATGGGGGTAGGAAGGGGGAAGGATATGGGGGGAAGGAAGGGGGAAGGAGATGGAGGAAGGAGATGAAGGGAAGGACGGGGGGAAGGAGATGTGGAGGAAGGAAGGGGGAAGGAGACGGGGCGTAAGGAAGGGGGAAGGAGATGGGGGCAAGGAGATAGGGGGAAGGAAGGGGGTTGGAGAAAGGGGGGAAGGAAGGGGGAAGGAGATAGGGGGAAGGAGACGGGGAAGGAAGTGGGAACGAGATAGTAGGGGAAGGAAGGGTGAGGTATATAGGGGGAAATGGAAGGGGAAGGAGATGGGGGAAGGAAGGCGGTACAACATAGGGGTGAAGGATGGGGGAAGGAGATGGGACGACGGAGAGGGGGGGATCGAAGGCGGGAAGCAGAGGGCGGAAGGAAGGGGAAAGGAGAGGGGAGGGAAGGAAGGGGGAAGGAGATGGGGGAAAGGAGATGTTGGGAAGGAAGGAGGAAGGAGATGGGGGAAGGAGATGGGGGAGAAAGGGGGAAGGATATGGGGGGAAGGAAGGGGGAAGGAGATAGTAGGGTAAGGAAGGGGGAGCTAGATAGGGGGAAATGGAAGGGGAAGGAGATGGGGGATGGAAGGCGGTACGACATAGGAGTGAAGGAAGGGGGAAGGAGATGGGACGAAGGAGAGGGGGGATCGAAGGCGGGAAGCAGAGGGCGGAAGGAAGGGGAAAGGAGAGGTGAGGGACGGAAGGGGGAAGGAGATGGGGGAAAGGAGATGTTGGGAAGGAAGGGGGAAGGAGATGGGGGAAAGGAGATGTTGGGAAAAAGGGGGAAGGAGATGGGGGAGGAAGGGGGAAGGAGATAGGGGGAAAGAGACGGGGAAGGAAGTGGGATCGAGATAGTAGGGGAAGAAAGGGGGAGGTATATAGGGGGAAATGGAAGGGGAAGGAGATGGGGGAAGGAAGGCGGTAAGACATAGGGGTGAAGGAAGGGGGAAGGAGATGGGACGACGGAGAGGGGGGATCGAAGGCGGGAAGCAGAGGGCGGAAGGAAGGGGAAAGGAGAGGGGAGGGAAGGAAGGGGGAAGGAGATGGGGGAAAGGAGATGTTGGGAAAGAATTGGGAAGGAGATGGGCGAGGAAGGGGAAAGGAGACGGGGAGGGAGATCGGTGGGAAGGAAGGGGGAAGGAGATGTGGGGGATGGAAGGGGGAAGTAGATAGGGGAGAAGGAAGGGGAAGGAGATGGGGGAAGGAAGGCGGTACGAGATAGGGGTGAAGGAAGGGGGAAGGAGATGGGACGAAGGAGAGGGGGGATCGAAGGCGGGAAGCAGAGGGTAGAAGGAAGGGGAAAGGAGATGGGGGAAAGGAGATGTTGGGAAGAAGGGGGAAGGAGATGGGGGAGGAAGGGAGAAGGAGACGGGGTGGGAGATCGGTGGGAAGGAAGGGGGAAGGAGATGTGGGTTAAGGAATGGGAAAGGAGATGAGGGGGAGGGAAAAGGGAACGAGATGGGGGTAAGGAAGGGGGAAGGAGATGGGAGGAAGCAGATGGGGGAAGGAAGGGGGAACGAGATGGGGGAAGGAGAGGAGGGAAGGAAAGGGGAAGGAGATAAGGGGAAGGAGATGGGGTGGAACATGGGGAAGGAAGTAGGAAGGAGGTAGGGGGAAGGAGATGGGGGGAAGGAAGGGGAAGGAGATGTGGGGTAAGGAATGGGGAAGGAGATGGTGAAAGGAAGGGGGAAGAAGATGGTAGAAGGAGAGGTGGGGGAAGGAAGGGGGAAGGAGATGTGGGGTAAGGAATGGGGAAGGAGATTGGGGTAGGATGGGGGAAGGAGACAGGGGGGAAGGATTGGGGGAAGGAAGGGGGAAGTAGATGGAGGAAGGAGATGGGGGAAGAAAGGGGGACGGAGATGGGGGAAGGATGGGGAAGAAGATAGAGGGGAAGGATTGGGAGGAATGATGGGGGAAGGAGATGGGGGAAGGATGGGGGAAGGAGATAGTGGGGAAGGAGATTGTGGGGAAGGAAGGGGGGAAGGAGATGTGGAGGAAGGAAGGGGGAAGGAGATGGGGCGTAAGGAAGGGTGAAGGAGATGGGGGCAAGGAGATAGGGGGGGCAAGAAAGGGGAAGGAGATGGGGGAAGGAAGGGGGAGGAGATAGCGGGGGAAGGAGATGGGGAAGGAAGGGGGAAGTAGATGTGGGGGAAGGAAGGGGAAGAGATGTAGGGTAAGGAAGGGCGAAGGAGATGGGGAAAGCAGATAGGGGGAAGGAAGGGGGAAGGAAATTGTGGGAGAAGGTGATGGGGCAAAGGAAGGGGGAAGGAGATAGGGGGGAATGAGATGCCGGATGGAGATAGTGGAGAAGGGGATGGGTGGGAATAAAGGGGGAAGGATATGGGGGGGAAGGAGGGGGGAAGGCGATGGAGGAAGGAAGGGGGAAGGAGATGGGGGAAGGAATAGGGAATGAGATAGGGGAAAGGGGATGGGGGTCGGAAGGGGGAAGGAGATGGGAGAAGGAAGGTGGAGGAGATGGGGAAGGAAGGGGGAACGAGATGGGGGAAGGAGATGGGAGGACGGAAGAGGGAAAGAGATGGGGGAAGGAGTTGAGCGGAGGGAAGGGGGAAGGAGATAGAGGGGAAGGAGATGTGGTGAAGGAAGGGAGAAGGAGATGGTGGAAAGGAGATGGGGGAAGGAAGGGAGTAGGAGATGGGAGAAGTAGATGGGGGATGGAATGGGGAAGGAGATGGGTGATGGAGAGGGGGAAGGAAGGGGAAAGAGATAGGGGGAAAGAGATGGGGAGACGGAAGGGGGAAGGAGATGGGGGAAGGAGTTGTGCGGAAGGAAGGGGGAAAGAGATAGGGGTAAGAAAGGGGGAAGGAGATGGTGGAAAGGAGATGGGGGAAGGAAGGGGCAAGGAGATGGTGGAAGGAGATGGGGGGAAGAAAGGGGGAAGGAGATGGGGGAATGAGATCGAGGGGAAGGAAGGGGGAAGGAGATGGGGAGAAGGACATGGTGGAAGGAAGGGGGAAGGAGATTGGGAGAAGGAGATGGGGGAAGGAAGGGGGAAGTAGAAAGTGGGGAAGGAAGGGGAAGGAGATAGGGGGAAGGAGACGGGGGAAGGAAGTGGGAACTAGATAGTAGGGGAAGGAAGGGGGAGGTAGATAGGGGGAGATGGAAGGGGAAGGAGATGGGGGAAGGAAGGCGGTACGAGATAGGGGTGAAGGAAGGGGGAAGGAGATGGGACGAAGGAGAGGGGGGATCGAAGGCGGGAAGCAGAGGGCGGAAGGAAGGGGAAAGGAGAGGGGATAGAAGGAAGGGGGAAGGAGATGGGGGAAAGGAGATGTTGGGAAGGAATTGGGAAGGAGATGGGTAAGGAAGGGGGAAGGAGAGGGGGAGGGAGATCGGTGGGAAGGAAGGGGGAAGGAGATATGGGGGAAGGAAGGGGGAAGTAGATGGGGGAGAAGAAAGGGGAAGGAGATGGGGGAATGAAGGCGGTACGAGATAGGGGTGAAGGAAGGGGGAAGGAGATGTGACGAAGGAGAGGGGGGGATCGAAGGCGGGAAGCAGAGGGCGGAAGGAAGGGGAAAGGAGAGTGGAGGGAAGGAAGGGGGAAGGAGATGGGGGAAAGGAGATGTTGGGAAGAAGGGGGAAGGAGATGGGGGAGGAAAGGGGAAGGAGAGGGGGAGGGAGATCGGTGGGAAGGAAGGGGGAAGGAGATGTGGGGAAGGAAGGGGGAAGGAGACGTGGGTTAAGGAATGGGGAAGGAGATGAGGGGGAGGGAAGGGGGAACGTGATGGGGGTAAGGAAGGTGGAAGGAGATGGGAGGAAGCAGATAGGCGGAAGGAAGGCGGAACGAGATGGGGGAAGGAAGGGGAAGGAAGGTGAAAGGAGATGGGGGAAGGAGAGGGGGGAAGGAAAGGGGAAGGTGATAAGGGGAAGGACATGGGGAGGAAGATGGGGAAGGAAGTGGGAAGGAGGTAGGGGGAAGGCGATGGGGGGAAGGAAGGGGAAGGAGATGTGGGGTAAGGAATGGGGAAGGAGATTGGGGTAGGATGGGGGAAGGAGACGGGCGGAAGGATTGGGGAAAGGAAGGGGGAAGTAGATGGAGGAAGGAGATGGGGGAAGACAGGGGGACGGAGATGGGGGAAGGATGGGGAAGAAGATGGGGGGAAGGATTGGGAGGAAGGAAGGGGGAAGCAGATGGGGGGAAGCAGTGGGCGGAATGAAGGGGAAAGGAGAGGGGAGGGAAGGAAGGGGGAAGGAGACGGGGGAAAGGAGATGTTGGGAAGGATGGGGGAAGGAGATGGGGGAGGAAGGGTGAAGGAGAGGGGGAGGGAGATCGGTGGGAAGGAAAGGGGAAGGAGATGGGGGGAAGGAAGGGGGAAGGAGATGGGGAAGGAGATGGGGGAAGGAAAGGGGAAGGAGATAAGGGGAAGGAGATGGGGAGGAAGATGGGGGGAAGGAAGTGGGAAGGTGGTAGGGGGAAGGAGATGGGGGAAGGAAGGGGGAAGGAGATGTGGGGTAAGGAATGGGGAAGGAGATTGGGGTAGGATGGGGGAAGGGGACAGGGGGGAAGGTTTGGGGGAAGGAAGGGGGAAGTAGATGGAGGAAGGAGATGGGGAGGAAGGAGATGGGGAAGGAAGGGGGAAGGAGATTGCGGGGAAGGAGATTGTGGGCAAGGAAGGGGGGAAGGAGATGTGGAGGAAGGAAGGGGGAAGGGGATGTGGGTAAGGAAGGAGGAAGGAGGTGGGGGCATGCAGATTGGGGGGAAGGAAGGGGGAAGGAGATAGTGGGGAAGGAATGGGGAAGGTGATGGGGGAAGGAGATGGGGGAATAGAAGGTAGAAGGAGATGTGGGGGAAGGAAGGGGGAAGGAAATGTGGGGTAAGAAAGGCGGAAGGAGATGGGGGGAGCAGATAGGGGGAAGGAAGGGGGAATGAGATGGGGGAAGGAGATGGGGGAAGGAGATGGGGAAGGAGATAGCGGGGAAGGAGATGGAGGGAAGGAAGGAGGAAGGAGATACGGGGGGAATGAGATGGGGGAAGGAGGACGGAAGGAGATCGGGGAAGGAGTTGGGGGGAAGAAGATAGGGGAGATGGAGATGGGGGAAGGAAGGGGGAAGGAGATGGGGGAAGGAGATAGAAGGAAAGGAGGGGATAGAGATAGGGGGAAGGAGATGAAAGGGGAAGGAGATGGGGAACGGAAGCGGGAAGGAGATGTGGGAGAATGAAGGGGGAAGGAGATTGGGGGGAAGGAGATAGGGGAGGAAGGAAGGGGGAAGGAGATGGGGAAGGAGATGGGGACAGGAGATGGGGGGAAGGAGATAGGGGGGAAGAAAGGGGGAAGGAGATGGCGGAAAGAGATTGGGTGAGAAGGAAGGCAGAATGAGATAGGCGAGAAGGAGATAGGGGGAAGGAAGGGGGATGGAGACAGAGGAGAAGGAGATGGGGAAGGAAGAGGGAAGGAGATCGGGGGAAAGGAGATAGCGGAGAAGGAATG
This sequence comes from Chiloscyllium punctatum, assembly GCF_047496795.1. Taxonomy (NCBI): domain Eukaryota; kingdom Metazoa; phylum Chordata; class Chondrichthyes; order Orectolobiformes; family Hemiscylliidae; genus Chiloscyllium; species Chiloscyllium punctatum. The sequence continues at coordinate 40,984,004 of NC_092766.1, forward strand.
GGGAAGGAGATGGGGAGAAGGAGATGGGGGAAACGAAGTGTGAAGGAGATGGGGGAATGAAGGTGGTAGGAGATAGGAGGAAGGAAGGTGGAATGAGATTGGGGAAGGAGATGGGCGGAAGGAAGGGGGAAGGAGATTTGGGGAACGAATGGGGAAGGAGATGGGGAAGGAGATGGGGGAAGGAAGGGGGAAGGAGATGGGTGGAAGCCGATAGTGTGGAAGGAAGGGGGTAGGAGATCGGGGGAAGGAATGGGGTAAGGAGATATGGTGGAAGGAAGGTGGAAGGAGATGGGGGAAGCAGATAGGGAGGAAGGAAGGGGGCAGGAGATGGGGGAAAGGAACGGGGAAGGAGATAGCGGGTGAAGGAGATGGGTGAAGGAAGGGGGAAGGAGACAGGGGGGAAGGAGATTGGCGGGGAAGGAAGAGGGAAGGAGATGTGGGGGAAGGAGATGAGGTGTATGGAAGGGGGAAGGAGATGGGGGAAGGAGATGGGGGGAATGAAGGGGGAAGGAGATAGGTGGGAAGGAGATGGGGTGAAGGAAGGGGGAAGGATATAGGGGGGGAAGGAGATGGGGGAAGGAGACGGGGGAAGGAGATAGGGGGGAAGGAAGGGGGAAGGAGATGTGGGGGAAGGAGATGATGTGTATGTAAGGGGGAAGGAGATGGGGGAAGCTAATGGCGGAAGAAAGGGAGAAGGAAATAGCGGGGGATGGAGATGGGGGAAGGAAGGGGGAAGGAGATAGGGGGAAGGAGATGGGGGAAGGAGATAGAAGGAAAGGAGGGGATAGAGATAGGGGGAAGGAGATGAAAGGGGAAGGAGATGGGGAACGGAAGCGGGAAGGAGATGTGGGAGAATGAAGGGGGAAGGAGATTGGGGGGAAGGAGATAGGGGAGGAAGGAAGGGGGAAGGAGATGGGGAAGGAGATGGGGACAGGAGATGGGGGGAAGGAGATAGGGGGGAAGAAAGGGGTAAGGAGATGGCGGAAGGAGATTGGGTGGGAAGGAGATGTGGGAAAGAAGGGGGAAGGAGATGTGCGGAGGAGATAGGGGGAGAAGGAAGGCAGAATGAGATAGGGGAGAAGGAGATAGGGGGAAGGAAGGGGGATGGAGACAGAGGAGAAGGAGATGGGGAAGGAAGAGGGAAGGAGATCGGGGAAAAGGAGATAGCGGAGAAGGAATGGGGAAGGAGATGGGGAGAAGGAGATGGGGAAACGAAGTGTGAAGGAGATGGGGGAATGAAGGGGGTAGGAGATAGGAGGAAGGAAGGTGGAATGAGATTGGGGAAGGAGATGGGCGGAAGGAAGGGGGAAGGAGATTTGGGGAACGAATGGGGAAGGAGATGGGGAAGGAGATGGGGGAAGGAAGGGGGAAGGAGATGGGTGGAAGCCGATAGTGTGGAAGGAAGGGGGTAGGAGATAGGGGGAAGGAATGGGGTAAGGAGATATGGTGGAAGGAAGGTGGAAGGAGATGGGGGAAGCAGATAGGGAGGAAGGAAGGGGGCAGGAGATGGGGGAAAGGAACGGGGAAGGAGATAGCGGGTGAAGGAGATGGGTGAAGGAATGGGGAAGGAGACAGGGGGGAAGGAGATTGGCGGGGAAGGAAGAGGGAAGGAGATGTGGGGGAAGGAGATGAGGTGTATGGAAGGGGGAAGGAGATGGGGGAAGGAGATGGGGGGAATGAAGGGGGAAGGAGATAGGTGGGAAGGAGATGGGGTGAAGGAAGGGGGAAGGAGATTTGGGGAAGGAGATGGATGGAAGGAAGGGCGAAGGAGACAGCAGGGGAAGGAGATTGGCGGAAGGAAGGGGCAGGGAGTTGGGGGAAAGGAACAGGAAAGGAGATAGGGGAAGGATTAGGGGGGAAGGGAGTGAGAAGGATATAGGGGGGAAGGAGATGGGGGAAGGAGACGGGGGAAGGAGATAGGGGGGAAGGAAGGGGGAAGGAGATGTGGGGGAAGGAGATGATGTGTATGTAAGGGGGAAGGAGATGGGGGAAGCTAATGGCGGAAGAAAGGGAGAAGGAAATAGCGGGGGATGGAGATGGGGGAAGGAAGGGGGAAGGAGATGGGGACGGAGATGGGGTGAAGGAAGGGGGAAGGAGATTTGGTGAAGGAGATAGGGGGGAAGGAAGGGCGAAGGAGATAGCGCGGGAACGAGATGAGCGGAAGGAAGTGGGAAGGTGATTGGTGAAGGAAGGGGGAAGGAGATAGGGGAAAGATTAGGGGTTGAAGGAAACGGGAAGGAGATGGGGAAAGAAAGGGGGAAGGAGATGGGGAAGGAAGGGGGAAGGAGATAGGGGGAAGGAGATGGGGGAAGGAAACGGGAAGGAGATGGGGAAAGAAAAGGGGAAGGAGATGGGGGAAGGAAGGGGGAAGGAGATGTTGGGGAAGGAAGGGGGAAGGAGATTGGGGGGAAGGAGATAGGGGCGGAAGGAAGGGGGAAGGAGATGGGGGGAAGGAAGGGGGAAGGAGATTGGGGGGAAGGAGATAGGGGCGGAAGGAAGGGGGAAGGAGATGGGGGAAGGAAGGGGGAAGGAGATAGGGGGAAAGGAGATGGGGAAGAAAGGGGGAAGGAAGGGGGGAGGAGATGGGGAAGGAAGGGGAAAGGAGATAGGGGGAAGGAGATGGGGGAAGGAAATAGGGGGGGAAGGAAGGGGGAATGAGATGGGGGAAGGAGATGGGGAAAGGAAACGGGAAGGAGATGGGGACAGAAAGAGATGGGGGGAAGGAAGGGGGAAGGAGATGTGGGGAAAGGAAGGGGCAAGGAGATTGGGGGGAAGGAGATATGGGAGGAAGGAAGGGGGACGGAGATGGGGGTAAGGAAGGGGGACGGAGATGGGGGAAGCAGATTCGGGAGAAGGAAGGGGGAAGGAGATAGTGGGGAAGGAAGGGGGAAGGAGATGGGGGAAGGAGATGGGGGAATGGAAGGTAGAAGAAGATGTGGGGGAAGGAAGCGGGAAGGAGATGTGGGGTAAGAAAGGGGGAAGGAGATGGGGGAAGCATTTAGGGGGAAGGAAGGGGGAATGAGATGGGGGATGGAGATGGGGGAAGAAGATGGGGAAGAAGATAGTGGGGAAGGAAGGGGGAAGGAGATAGCGGGGAAGGATATGGAGGAAAGGAAGGAGGAAGGAGATGGGGGAAGGAGATGAAGGAATGAGATGGGGGAAGGAAGGGGCAAGGAGATGTGGGGGAAGGAAGGGGGAAGGAGATTGGGGGGAAGGAGTTAGGGGAGGAAAGAAGAGGGAAGGAGATGGGGGGAGGAAGGGGGAAGGAGATGGGGGGAAGCCGATAGGGTGGAAGGAGGTGGGTAGGAGATAGGGGGAAGGAGATAGCGGGGAAGGAGATAGCGGGGGAAGCAGATGGGGGGAAGGAGATGGGGGGAAGGAAGGGGGAAGGAGATGGGGAAAGAAAGGGGGAAGGAGATGGGGGACGGAAGGGGGAAGGAGATGTGGGGGAAGGAGATAGGGGAGGAAGGAAGGGTAAAGGAGATGGGGAAAAAGATGGGGGAAGGAGATGGGGGAAAGGAGATGGGGGAAGAAAGGGGGAAGGAGATGAAGGAATGAGATGGGGGAAGGAAATGAAGGAATGAGATGGGGGAAGGAAGGGGCAAGGAGATGTGGGGGAAGGAAGGGGGAAGGAGATTGGGGGGAAGGAGTTAGAGGAGGAAAGAAGAGGGAAGGAGATGGGGGGAGGAAGGGGGAAGGAGATGGGGGGAAGCCGATAGGGTGGAAGGAGGTGGGTAGGAGATAGGGGAAAGGAGATAGCGGGGAAGGAGATAGCGGGGGAAGCAGATGGGGGGAAGGAGATGGGGGGAAGGAAGGCGGAAGGAGATGGGTGAAGAATTAGGGGGGAAGGAAGGGGGAAGAAGATGGGGGGAAGGGGATGGGGGAACGAAGGGGGAAAGAGATAGCGGGGAAGGAGATGGGGAAGGAATAGGGTAAGGTGATGTGGGGTAAGGAAGGTGGAAGGAGATGGGGGGTAAGGAAGGGGGAAGGAGATGTGGGGGAAGGAGATAGGGGAGGAAGGAAGGGTAAAGGAGATGGGGAAAAAGATGGGGGAAGGAGATGGGGGAAAGGAGATGGGGGAAGAAAGGGGGAAGGAGATGAAGGAATGAGATGGGGGAATGAGATGGGGGAAGGAAGGGGCAAGGAGATGTGGGGGAAGGAAGGGGGAAGGAGATTGGGGGGAAGGAGTTAGGGGAGGAAAGAAGAGGGAAGGAGATGGGGGGAGGAAGGGGGAAGGAGATGGGGGGAAGCCGATAGGGTGGAAGGAGGTGGGTAGGAGATAGGGGGAAGGAGATAGCGGGGAAGGAGATAGCGGGGGAAGCAGATGGGGGGAAGGAGATGGGGGGAAGGAAGGGGGAAGGAGATGGGGAAAGAAAGGGGGAAGGAGATGGGGGACGGAAGGGGGAAGGAGATGTGGGGGAAGGAGATAGGGGAGGAAGGAAGGGTAAAGGAGATGGGGAAAAAGATGGGGGAAGGAGATGGGGGAAAGGAGATGGGGGAAGAAAGGGGGAAGGAGATGAAGGAATGAGATGGGGGAAGGAAATGAAGGAATGAGATGGGGGAAGGAAGGGGCAAGGAGATGTGGGGGAAGGAAGGGGGAAGGAGATTGGGGGAAAGGAGTTAGGGGAGGAAAGAAGAGGGAAGGAGATGGGGGGAGGAAGGGGGAAGGAGATGGGGGGAAGCCGATAGGGTGGAAGGAGGTGGGTAGGAGATAGGGGGAAGGAGATAGCGGGGAAGGAGATAGCGGGGGAAGCAGATGGGGGGAAGGAGATGGGGGGAAGGAAGGGGGAAGGAGATGGGTGAAGAATTAGGGGGGAAGGAAGGGGGAAGAAGATGGGGGGAAGGGGATGGGGGAACGAAGGGGGAAAGAGATAGCGGGGAAGGAGATGGGGAAGGAATAGGGTAAGGTGATGTGGGGTAAGGAAGGTGGAAGGAGATGGGGGGTAAGGAAGGGGGAAGGAGATGGGGGGAAGGAAAGGGGAAGGAGAAAAGGGGAAAGGAAGGGGGAAGGAGATGGGGGAAGGAGACGGGGGAAGGAAGGGGGAACGATATAGTGGTGAAAGGAAGGGGGAAGTAGATGGGGAAGGAAGGGGAAGGAGATGGGGGATGGAAGGCGGTAGAAGATAGGGGTGAAGGAAGGGGGAAGGAGGTGGGAGGAAGGAGAGGGGAAATCGAAGGCGGGAAGCAGAGGGCGGAAGGAAGGGGAAAGGAGAGGTGAGGGAAGGAGGGGGAAGGAGATGGGGGGAAGGAGATGTTGGGAAGGAAGGAGGAAGGAGATGGGGGAAGGAGATGGGGGAGAAAGGGGGAAGGAGAGGGGGAGGGAGATAAGTGGGAAGGAAGGGGGACGGAGATGGGGGGAAGGAAGGAGGAAGGAGATGGGGGAAGGAGATGGGGGAGAAAGGGGGAAGGAGAGGGGGAGGGAGATAAGTGGGAAGGAAGGGGGACGGAGATGGGGGGAAGGAAGGAGGAATGAGAAAGGGGGAAGGAGATGGGGAAGGGAGATGGGGGAAGGAAGTGGGAAGGAGATGGGGGAAGGTGATGGGGGAAGGTAGGGGGAAGGAGATTTGGGGTAAGGAATGGGGAAGGAGATGAGGGGGAGGGAAGTGAGAACGAGATGGGGGTAAGGAAGGGGGAAGGAGATTGGGGGAAGCAGATAGGGTGAAGGAAAGGGGAAGGAGATGGGGAAGGAAGGGGAAGGAAGGGGGAAGGAGATGGGGGAAGGATGTGGGAAGGAGACAGGGTGGAAGGATTTGGGGAAGGAAGGGGGAAGGAGATGGGGGAAGGAGATGGGGGAAGGAAGGGGGAAGGAGATGGGGGAAGTAAGGGGGAGGAGATAGCGGGGGAAGGAGATGTGGGGAAAGGAAGGGGAAGCGATGTAGGGTAAGGAAGGGCGAAGGAGATGGGGGAAAGCAGATAGGGGGAAGGAAGGGGGAAGGAAATAGTGGGAGAAGGTGATGGGGAAAGGAAGGGGGAAGGAGATAGGCGGGGAATGAGATGCCGGAAGGAGATAGGGGAGAAGGAGATGGGTGGCAAGGAAGGGGGAAGGATATGGGGGGGCAGGAAGGGGGAAGGCGATGGAGGAAGGAAGGGGGAAGGAGATGGGGGAAGGAGATAGGGGGAAGTAGATGGGGGAAGGAGATAGGGGAAAGGGGATGTGGGTAGGAAGGGGGAAGGAGATGGGGGAAGGAGATAGTGGGGGAGGAAGGGGGAAGGAGATGGGGGAAGGTGATGGGGAAGGAAGGGGGAAGGAGATGGGGAGAAGGAGATGGGGGACGAAAGGGGGACAGAGATGGGGGAAGGAGTTGAGTGGAAGGAAGGGGGAAGGAGATAGGGGGGAAGGAGATGGGGTGAAGGAAGGGGGAAGGAGATGGTGGAAAGGAGATGGGGGGAAGGAAGGGAGTAGGAGATAGGGGGAAGGAGATGGGGGATGGAATGGGGAAGGAGATGGGGGATGGAGAGGGGGCAAGGAAGAGGAAGGAGATAGGGGGAAGGAGATTGGGGGACGGAAGGGGGAAGGAGATGGGGGAAGGAGTTGTGCGGAAGGAAGGGGGAAGGAGATAGGGGGGAAGAAGATGGGGGTGAAGGAAGGGGAAACGAGATAGTGGAAAGGAGATGGGGAAGGAAGGGGGAAGGAGATGGTGGAAGGAGTGGGGGAAGAAAGGGGTAAGGAGAAAGGATGGAAGGAAGGGGGAAGGAGATCGGGGGATGGAGACGGGGGAAGGAAGGGGGAACAAGATAGTGGGGGAAGGAAGGGGGAAGTAGATAGGGGTGAAGGAAGGGGGAAGGAGTTGGGACGAATGAGAGGGGGGATCGAAGGCGGGAAGCAGAGGGCGGAAGGAAGGGGAAAGGAGAGGGGAGTGAAGGAAGGGGAAAGGAGATGGGGGAAAGGAGATGTTGGGAAGGAAGGGGGAAGGAGATGGGGGAGGAAGGGGGAAGGAGAGGGGGAGGGAGATCGGTGGGAAGGAAAGGGGAAGGAGATGTGATGGAAGGAAGGGGGAAGTAGATAGGGGGAGAAGGAAGGGGAAGGAGATGGGGGAAGGAAGGCGGTACGAGATAGGGGTGAAGGAAGGGGGAAGGGGATGTGACGAAGGATGGGGGGGCTCGACGGCGGGAAGCAGAGGGCGGAAGGAAGGGGAAAGAAGAGGGGAGGGACGGAAGGGGGAAGGAGATGGGGGAAAGGAGATGTTGGGAAGGAAGGGGGGAAGGAGATGGGGGAGGAACGGGGAAGGAGAGAGGGATGGAGATCGGTGGGAATGAAGAGGGAAGGAGATGTGGGGAAGGAAGGGGGAAAGGGATGGGGGAATGAGATGGGGAAGGGAGATGGGGTGAATGAAGGGGGAAGGAGATAGGTGGGAAGGAGATGGGTGAAGGAAGGGGGAAGGAGATTTGGGGAAGGAGATGGAGGGAAGGAAGGGCGAAGAAGACAGCAGGGGAAGGAGATTGGCGGAAGGAAGGGGCAGGGAGATGGGGGAAAGGAACAGGAAAGGAGATAGGGGAAGGATTAGGGGGGAAGGAAGGGGGAAGGAGATGGGGGGAATGAGATGGGGGAAGGTGGGGGGAAGGAGATCGGGGAAGGAGATGGGGGGAAGGAGATGGGGAAGGAAGGGGGAAGGAGATGGGGAAAGAAAGGGGGAAGGAGATGGGGGACGGAAGGGGGAAGGAGATGTGGGGGAAGGAAGGGTGAAGGAGATGGGGGGAAGGAGATAGGGGAGGAAGGAAGGGTAAAAAAGATGGGGAAGGAGATGGGGGAAGGAGATGGGGGAAAAGAGATGGGGGAAGAAAGGGTGAAGGAGATGAAGGAATGAGATGGGGGAAGGAAGGGGGAAGGAGATGGGGGGAAGGAGATAGGGGAGGAAGGAAGGGTAAAAGAGATGGGGGAGGAGATGGGGGAAGGAGATGGGGGAAAAGTGATGGAGGGAAGAAAGGGTGAAGGAGATGAAGGAATGAGATGGGGAAGGAAGGGGCAAGGAGATGTGGGGGAAGGAAGGGGGAAGGAGATTGGGGGGAGGAAGGGGGAAGGAGATGGGGAGAAGCCGATAGGGTGGAAGGAGGTGGGTAGGAGATAGGGGGAAGGAGATAGCGGGGAAGGAGATAGCGGGGGAAGCAGATGGGGGGAAGGAGACGGGGGGAAGGAAGGGGGAAGGAGATGGGTGAAGAATTAGGAGGGAAGGAAGGGGGAAGAAGATGGGGGTGGAGATGGGGGAACGAAGGGGGAAAGAGATAGCAGTGAAGGAGATAGGGGAAGGAATAGGGGAAGGAGATGTGGGGTAAGGAATGTGGAAGGAGATGGGGGTAAGGAAGGGGGAAGGAGATGGGGGAAGCAGATCGGGGGGGAAGGAGTTCGGGGAGGAAGGGGGAAGGCTAAGGGGGGAAGGAAGGGGGAAGGAGACGGGGGAAGGAAGGGGAAAGGAGATGGGGAAGGTGATGGGGGAAGGAAGGGGGAAGGAGATGGGGGAAGGTGATGGGGGAAGGAAGGGGGAAGGAGATTGGGGAGAAGGAGATGGAGGAAGGAAAGGGGGAAGGAAATAGTAGGGGGAGGAAGGGAGTAGATGGGGAAAGTAAGGGGGAAGGAGATGCGGAAGGAAGGGGGTAGGAGATATGGGTGAAGGAAGGTGGAAGGAGATGGGGGAAGGAGATGGGGATGGAATGGGGAAGGAGATGGGGAAAGGAGAGGTGGGAAGGAAGGGGGATGGAGATGGGGGGAAGGAAGGGGGACGGAGATGGGGGAAGCAGATTGGGGAGAAGGAAGGGGAAGGAGATAGTGGGGAAGGAAGGGGGAAGGAGATGGGGGAAGGAGATGCGGGAATGGAAGGTAGAAGAAGATGTGGGGGAAGGAAGCGGGAAGGAGATGTGGGGTAAGAAAGGGGGAAGGAGATGGGGGAAGCAGATGGGGGGAAGGAAGGGGGAATGAGATGGGGGAAGGAAGGGGGAATGAGATGGGCGATGGAGATGGGGAAGGAGATGGGGAAGAAGATAGTGGGGAAGGAAGGGGGAAGGAGATAGCGGGGAAGGATATGGAGGAAAGGAAGGAGGAAGGAGATGGGGGAATGAGATGGGGGGAGGTGGGGGGAAGGAGATCGGGGAAGGAGATGGGGGGAAGGAGATGTGGGGAAGGAAGGTGGAATGAGATGGGGGAAGTAGATGGGGAAGGGAGTTGGTGGTAAGAAAGTGGAAACGAGATGGAGGGAAGGAGATGGGGAAGGAAGGGGGATGGAGATGTGGGTTAATGAGTGGGGAAGGAGATGAGGGGGAGGGAAGGGGGAACGAGATGGTGGTAAGGAAGGGGGAAGGAGATGGGAGGAAGCAGATGGGGGAAGGAAGGGGGAACGAGATGGGGGAAAGAAGGGGAAGGAGATGGGGGAAGGAGAGGTGGGAAGGAAGGGGAAGGAGATGTGGGGTAAGGAATGGGGAAGGAGATTGGGGTAGGATTGGGAAGAAGATGGGGGGAAGGATTGGGAGGAAGGAAGGGGGAAGCAGATGGGGGGAAGGAGATGGGGAAGGAAGGGGGAAGAAGATAGCGGGGAAGGAGATTGTGGGGAAGGAAGGGAGAAGGAGATAGCAGGGAAGGAGATGGAGGGAAGGACGGAGGAAGGATATACGGGGGGAATGAGATGGGGGAAGGAGGGGGAGAGGAGATCGGGGAAGGAGATGGGGGGAAGGAGATAGAGGAGATGGAGATGGGGAATTAAGGGGGAAGGAGAGTGGGAAGGAGATAGTGGGGAAAGAAGGGGGAAGGAGATACGGGGAAGGAGATGGGGGAAGTAATGGGGAAGGAGATAGGGAGAAGGAGATGGGGGAAGGAGATAGGGGGAAGAAGATAAGGGAAGGAGATAGGGGGAAGGAAAGGGGAAGGAGATAGGGAAGGAAGGGGGAAGGAGAAAAGGGGGAAGGAAGGTGGAAGGAGATAGGGGGAAGGAGACGGGGGAAGGAAGGGTGAACGAGATAGTGGGGGAAGGAAGGGGGAAGTAGATAGGGGGAAAAGGAAGGGGGAAGGAAGACGGTCCGAGATAGGGGTGAAGGAAGGGGTGAAGGAGATCGGGGGAAGGAGACGGGGGAAGGAAGGGGGAACAAGATAGTGGGGGAAGGAAGGGGGAAGTAGATGGGGGGAGAAGGAAGGGGAAGGAGATGAGGGTAAGGAAGGGGGAAGGAGAAAGTGGGAAGGAAGGGGGAAGGAGATAGGGGGAAGGAGACGGGGAAGGAAGGGGGAACGATATAGTGGGGAAAGGAAGGGGGAAGTAGATGGGGGAGAAGGAAGGGGAAGGAGATGGGGGAATGAAGGCGGTACGAGATAGGGGTGAAGGAAGGGGGAAGGAGATGGGATGAATGAGGGGGGGATCGAAGGCAGGAAGCAGAGGGCGGAAGGAAGGGGAAAGGAGAGGGGAGGGAAGGAAGGGGGAAGGAGATGGGGGAAATGAGATGTTGGGAAGGAAGGGGGAAGGAGATGGGTGAGGAAGGGGGAAGGAGAGGGGGAGGGAGATCGGCGGGAAGGAAGAGGGAAGGAGATGTGGGGAAGGAAGGGGGAATGAGATGGGGGAAGGAGATGGGGAAGGGAGATGGGGGGAAGGAAGGGGGAACGAGATGGGAGTAAGGAAGGGGGAAGGAGATAGGAGGAAGCAGATGGGGGAAGGAAGGGGGAACGAGATGGGGGAAAGAAGGGGAAGGAAGGGGGAAGGAGATGGGGGAAGGAGAGGTGGGAAGGAAAGGGGAAGGAGATAAGGGGAAGGAGATGGGGAGGAAGATGGGGGGAAGGAAGTGGGAAGGAGGTGGGGGAAGGAGATGGGGGAAGGAAGGGGAAGGAGATGTGGGGTAAGGAATGGGGAAGGAGATTGGGGTAGGATGGGGGAAGGAGACAGGGGGGATGGATTGTGGGAAGGAAGGGGGAAGTAGATGGAGGAAGGAGATGGGGGAAGAAAGGGGGAAGGAGATGGGGGAAGGATGGGGAAGAAGATGGGGGGAAGGATTGGGAGGAAGGAAGGGGGAAGCAGATTGGGGGAAGGAGATGGGGGAAGGAAGGGGGAAGAAGATAGCGGGGAAGGAGATTGTGGGGAAGGAAGGGGGAAGGAGATGTGGAGGAAGGAAGGGGGAAGGGGATATGGGAAAGGAAGGGGGAAGGAGATGGGGCAAGCAGATTGAGGGGAAGGAAGGGGGAAGGAGATGGGGGAAAGGAGATGTTGGGAAGGATGGAGGAAGGAGATGGGGAAGGAGATGGGGGAGAAAGGGGGAAGGAGAGGGGGAGGGAGATAAGTGGGAAGGAAGGGGGGCGGAGATGGGGGGAAGGAAGGAGGAATGAGAAAGGGGGAAGGAGATGGGGAAGGGAGATGGGGGAAGGAAGTGGGAAGGAGATGGGGGAAGGAGATGGGGGAAGGTGGGGGAAGGAGATTTGGGGTAAGGAATGGGGAAGGAGATGAGGGGGAGGGAAGTGGGAACGAGATGGGGGTAAGGAAGGGGGAAGGAGATTGGGGGAAGCAGATAAGGTGAAGGAAAGGGGAAGGAGATGGGGAAGGAAGGGGAAGGAATGGGGAAGGAGATGGGGGGTAAGGAATGGGGAAGGAGATGGGGGAAGGATGTGGGAAGGAGACAGGGTGGAAGGATTGGGGGAAGGAAGGGGGAAGGAGATGGGGGAAGGAAGGGGGAAGGAGATGGGGGAAGGAAGGGGGAGGAGATAGCGGGGGAAGGAGATGTGGGGGAAGGAAGGGGAAGCGATGTAGGGTAAGGAAGGGCGAAGGAGATGGGGGAAAGCAGATAGGGGGAAGGAAAGGGGAAGGAAATAGTGGGAGAAGGTGATGGGGGAAAGGAAGGGGGAAGGAGATGGGGGGAATGAGATGCCGGAGGGAGATAGGGGAGAAGGAGATGGGTGGCAAGGAAGGGGAAGGATTTGGGGGGGCAGGAAGGGGGAAGGCGATGGAGGAAGGAAGGGGGAAGGAGATGGGGGAAGGAGATAGGGGGAAGGAGATGGGGGAAGGAGATAGGGAAAAGGGGATGTGGGTAGGAATGGGGAAGGAGATGGGGAAAGGAGATAGTGGGGGGAGGAAGGGGGAAGGAGATGGGGGAAGGTGATGGGGAAGGAAGGGGGAAGGAGATAGGGGAGAAGGAGATGGGGGACGAAAGGGGGACAGAGATGGGGGAAGGAGTTGAGCGGAGGGAAGGGGAAAGGAGATGGGGGGAAGGAGATGGGGTGAAGGAAGGGGGAAGGAGATGGTGGAAAGGAGATGGGGGGAAGGAAGTGAGTAGGAGATAGGGGGAAGGAGATGGGGGATGGAATGGGGAAGGAGATGGGGGATGGAGAGGGGGAAGGAAGAGGAAGGAGATAGGGGGAAGGAGATGGGGGGACGGAAGGGGGAAGGAGATGGGGGAAGGAGTTGCGCGGAAGGAAGGGGGAAGGAGATAGGGGAGAAGAAGATGGGGGTGAACGAAGGGGGAACGAGATAGTGGAAAGGAGATGGGAGAAGGAAGGGGGAAGGAGATGGTGGAAGGAGATGGGGGAAGAAAGGGGTAAGGAGAAAGGGGGGAAGGAAGGGGGAAGGAGATCGGGGGAAGGAGACGGGGGAAGGAAGGGGGAACAAGATAGTGGGGGAAGGAAGGGGGAAGTAGATAGGGGGAGAAGGAAGGGGAAGGAGATGAGGGTAAGGAAGGGGGAAGGAGAAAGTGGGAAGGAAGGGGGAAGGAGATAGGGGGAAGGAGACGGGGAAGGAAGGGGGAACGATATAGTGGGGAAAGGAAGGGGGAAGTAGATGGGGGAGAAGGAAGGGGAAGGAGATGGGGGAAGGAAGGCGGTACGAGATAGGGGTGAAGGAAGGGGGAAGGTGATGGGATGAATGAGGGGGGGCTCGAAGGCAGGAAGCAGAGGGCGGAAGGAAGGGGAAAGGAGAGGGGAGGGAAGGAAGGGGGAAGGAGATGGGGGAAAGGAGATGTTGGGAAGGAATTGGGAAGGAGATGGGTGAGGAAGGGGGAAGGAGAGGGGGAGGGAGATCGGTGGGAAGGAAGGGGGAAGGAGATGTGATGGAAGGAAGGGGGAAGTAGATAGGGGGAGAAGGAAGGAGAAGGAGATGGGCGAAGGAAGGCGGTACGAGATAGGGGTGAAGGAAGGGGGAAGGAGATGTGACGAAGGATGGGGGGCTCGACGGCGGGAAGCAGAGGGCGGAAGGAAGGGGAAAGAAGAGTGGAGGGACGGAAGGGGGAAGGAGATGGGGGAAAGGAGATGTTGGGAAGGAAGGGGGAAGGAGATGGGGGAGGAACGGGGAAGGAGAGAGGGATGGAGATCGGTGGGAATGAAGAGGGAAGGAGATGTGGGGAAGGAAGGGGGAAAGGGATGGGGGAAGAAGATGGGGAAGGGAGATGGGGGGAATGAAGGTGCAAGGAGATAGGTCGGAAGGAGATGGGGTGAAGGAAGGGGGAAGGAGATTTGGGGAAGGAGATGGAGGGAAGGAAGGGCGAAGAATACAGCAGGGGAAGGAGATTGGCGGAAGGAAGGGGCAGGGAGATGGGGGAAAGGAACAGGAAAGGAGATAGGGGAAGGATTGGGGGGAAGGAAGGGGGAAGGAGTTGGGGGAATGAGATGGGGGAAGGTGGGGGGAAGGAGATCGGGGAAGGAGATGGGGTGAAGGAGATGGGGAAGGAAGGGGGATGGAGATGGGGAAAGAAAGGGGGAAGGAGATGGGGGACGGAAGGGGGAAGGAGATGTGGGGGAAGGAAGGGGGAAGGAGATGGGGGGAAGGAGATAGGGGAGGAAGGAAGGGCAAAAGAGATGGGGAAGGAGATGGGGAAGGAGATGGGGAAAAGAGATGGGGGGAAGAAAGGGTGAAGGAGATGAAGGAATGAGATGGGGAAGGAAGGGGGAAGGAGATGGGGAGAAGGAGATAGGGGAGGAAGGAAGGGTAAAAGAGATGGGGAAGGAGATGGGGGAAGGAGATGGGGGAAAAGAGATGGGGGGAAGAAAGGGTGAAGGAGATGAAGGAATGAGATGGGGGAAGGAAGGGGCAAGGAGATGTGGGGGAAGGAAGGGGGAAGGAGATTGGGGGGAGGAAGGGGGAAGGAGATGGGGAGAAGCCGATAGGGTGGAAGGAGGTGGGTAGGAGATAGGGGGAAGGAGATAGCGGGGAAGGAGATAGCGGGGGAAGCAGATGGGGGGAGGAGATGGGGGGAAGGAAGGGGGAAGGAGATGGGTGAAGAATTAGGAGGGAAGGAAGGGGGAAGAAGATGGGGGGAGATGGGGGAACGAAGGGGGGAAGAGATAGCAGTGAAGGAGATGGGGGAAGGAATAGGGGAAGGAGATGTGGGGTAAGGAAGGTGGAAGGAGATGGGGGTAAGGAAGGGGGAAGGAGATGGGGGAAGCAGATCGGGGGGGAAGGAGTTGGGGGTGGAAGGGGGAAGGCTATGGGGGGAAGGAAGGTGGAAGGAGACGGGGGAAGGAAGGGGAAAGGAGATGGGGAAGGTGATGGGGGAAGGAAGGGGGAAGGAGATGGGGGAAGGTGATGGGGGAAGGAAGGGGGAAGGAGATTGGGGAGAAGGAGATGGAGGAAGGAAAGGGGGAAGGAAATAGTAGGGGGAGGAAGGGAGTAGATGGGGAAAGTAAGGGGGAAGGAGATGCGGAAGGAAGGGGGTAGGAGATATGGGTGAAGGAAGGTGGAAGGAGATGGGGGAAGGAGATGGGGATGGAATGGGGAAGGAGATGGGGAAAGGAGAGGTGGGAAGGAAGGGGGATGGAGATGGGGGGAAGGAAGGGGGACGGAGATGGGGGAAGCAGATTGGGGAGAAGGAAGGGGAAGGAGATAGTGGGGAAGGAGATGGGGGAAGGAGATGCGGGAATGGAAGGTAGAAGAAGATGTGGGGGAAGGAAGCGGGAAGGAGATGTGGGGTAAGAAAGGGGGAAGGAGATGGGGGAAGCAGATGGGGGGAAGGAAGGGGGAATGAGATGGGCGATGGAGATGGGGGAAGGAGATGGGGAAGAAGATAGTGGGGAAGGAAGGGGGAAGGAGATAGCGGGGAAGGATATGGAGGAAAGGAAGGAGGAAGGAGATGGGGGAATGGGATGGGGGGAGGTGGGGGGAAGGAGATCGGGGAAGGAGATGGGGGGAAGGAGATGTGGGGAAGGAAGGTGGAATGAGATGGGGGAAGTAGATGGGGAAGGGAGTTGGTGGTAAGAAAGTGGAAACGAGATGGGGGGAAGGAGATGGGGAAGGAAGGGGGATGGAGATGTGGGTTAAGGAGTGGGGAAGGAGATGAGGGGGAGGGAAGGGGGAACGAGATGGTGGTAAGGAAGGGGGAAGGAGATGGGAGGAAGCAGATAGGGGGAAGGAAGGGGGAACCAGATGGGGGAAGGAAGGGGAAGGAAGGGGGAAGGAGATAGGAGGAAGCAGATGGGGGAAGGAAGGGGGAACGAGATGGGGGAAAGAAGGGGAAGGAAGGGGGAAGGAGATGGGGGAAGGAGAGGTGGGAAGGAAAGGGGAAGGAGATAAGGGGAAGGAGATGGGGAGGAAGATGGGGGGAAGGAAGTGGGAAGGAGGTAGGGGGAAGGAGATGGGGGAAGGAAGGGGAAGGAGATGTGGGGTAAGGAATGGGGAAGGAGATTGGGGTAGGATTGGGAAGAAGATGGGGGGAAGGATTGGGAGGAAGGAAGGGGGAAGCAGATGGGGGAAGGAGATGGGGAAGGAAGGGGGAAGAAGACAGCGAGGAAGGAGATTGTGGGGAAGGAAGGGGGAAGGAGATGGGACGAAGGAGTCGGGGGGATCGAAGGCGGGAAGCAGAGGGCGGAAGGACGGGGAAAGGAGAGGGGAGGGAAGGAAGGGGGAAGGAGATGGGGGAAATGAGATGTTGGGAAGGAAGGGGGAAGGAGATGGGGGAGGAACGGGGAAGGAGAGGGGGAGGGAGATCGGCGGGAAGGAAGAGGGAAGGAGATGTGGGGAAGGAAGGGGGAATGAGATGGGGGAAGGAGATGGGGAAGGGAGATGGGGGGAAGGAAGGGAGAACGAGATGGGGGTAAGGAAGGGGGAAGGAGATAGGAGGAAGCAGATGGGGGAAGGAAGGGGGAACGAGATGGGGGAAAGAAGGGGAAGGAAGGGGGAAGGAGATGGGGGAAGGAGAGGTGGGAAGGAAAGGGGAAGGAGATAAGGGGAAGGAGATGGGGAGGAAGATGGGGGGAAGGAAGTGGGAAGGAGGTAGGGGAAGGAGATGGGGGAAGGAAGGGGAAGGAGATGTGGGGTAAGGAATGGGGAAGGAGATTGGGGTAGGATGGGGGAAGGAGACAGGGGGGATGGATTGTGGGAAGGAAGGGGGAAGTAGATGGAGGAAGGAGATGGGGGAAGAAAGGGGGAAGGAGATGGGGGAAGGATGGGGAAGAAGATGGGGGGAAGGATTGGGAGGAAGGAAGGGGAAGCAGATTGGGGGAAGGAGATGGGGGAAGGAAGGGGGAAGAAGATAGCGGGGAAGGAGATTGTGGGGAAGGAACGGGGAAGGAGATGTGGAGGAAGGAAGGGGGAAGGAGATGGGGGGTAAGAAAGGGGGAAGGAGATGGGGGGAGCAGATACGGGGAAGGAAGGGGGAATGAGATGGGGGAAGGAGATGGGGGAAGGAGATGGGGAAGGAGATAGTGGGGAAGGAAGGGGGAAGGAGATAGCAGGGAAGGAGATGGAGGGAAGGACGGAGGAAGGATATACGGGGGGAATGAGATGGGGTAAGGAGGAGGGAGGAGATCGGGGAGATGGAGATGGGGAATTAAGGGGGAATGAGATGGGGGGAAGGAGAGTGGGAAGGAGATAGTGGGGAAAGAAGGGGGAAGGAGATAAGGGAAGGAGATGGGGGAAGGAATGGGGAAGGAGATAGGGAGAAGGAGATGGGGGAAGGACATAGAGGGAAGGGAGTGTGAAGGAGATAGGGGGAAGGAGATGAGGGAAGGAGATGGGGGGAAGGAAAGGGGAAGGCGATGGGGAAAGAAAGGGGGAAGGAGATGGGGGACGGAAGCGGGAAGATGTGGGGGAAGGAAGGGGGAAGGAGATTGAGGGGAAGGAGATAGGGGAGGAAGGAAGGGGGAAGGAGATTGGGAGAAGGAGATGGGGGAAGGAAAGGGGAAGGAGATGGGGGGAAGGAAGGGGGAAGGAGAAAAGGGGGAAGGAAGGTGGAAGGAGATAGGGGAAAGGAGACGGGGGAAGGAAGGGTGAACGAGATAGTGGGGGAAGGAAGGGGGAAGTAGATAGGGGGAAAAGGAAGGGGGAAGGAAGACGGTCCGAGATAGGGGTGAAGGGAGGGGGAAGGAGATGGGACGAAGGAGAGGGGGGGATCGAAGGCGGGAAGCAGAGGGCGGAAGGACGGGGAAAGGAGAGGGGAGGGAAGGAAGGGGGAAGGAGATGGGGGAGGAACGGGGAAGGAGAGGGAGAGGGAGATCGGTGGGAAGGAAGAGGGAAGGAGATATGGGGAAGGAAGGGGGAATGAGATGGGGGAAGGAGATGGGGAAGGGATATGGGGGGGAAGGAAGGGGGAACGAGATGGGGGTAAGGAAGGGGTAAGGAGATGGGACGAAGGAGAGGGGGGGATCGAAGGCGGGAAGCAGAGGGCGGAAGGACGGGGAAAGGAGAGGGGAGGGAAGGAAGGGGGAAGGAGATGGGGGAAATGAGGTGTTGGGAAGGAAGGGGGAAGGAGATGGGGGAGGAACGGGGAAGGAGAGGGGGAGGGAGATCGGCGGGAAGGAGGAGGGAAGGAGATGTGGGGAAGGAAGGGGGAATGAGATGGGGGAAGGAGATGGGGAAGGGAGATGGGGGGAAGGAAGGGGGAACGAGATGGGGGTAAGGAAGGGGGAAGGAGATAGGAGGAAGCAGATGGGGGAAGGAAGGGGGAACGAGATGGGGGAAAGAAGGGGAAGGAAGGGGGAAGGAGTGGGGGAAGGAAAGGGGAAGGAGATAAGGGGAAGGAGATGGGGAGGAAGATGGTGGGAAGGAAGTGGGAAGGAGATAGGGGGAAGGAGATGGGGGAATGAAGGGGGAAGGAGATATGGGGAAGGAGATTGGGGTAGGATGGGGGAAGGAGACAGGGGGGAAGGATTGGGGGAAGGAAGGGGGAAGTAGATGGAGGAAGGAGATGGGGGAAGGATGGGGAAGAAGATACGGGGGAAGGATTGGGAGGAAGGAAGGGGAAGCAGATGGGGGGAAGGAGATGGGGAAAGAAGGGGGAAGGAGATAGCGGGGAAGGAGATTGTGGGGAAGGAAGGGGGGAAGGAGATGTGGAGGAAGGAAGGGGGAAGGGGATGTGGGTAACGAAGGGGGAAGGAGATGGGGTCAAGCAGATTGGAGGGAAAGGAAGGGGGAAGGAGATAGGGGGAAGGAGATGGGGTGAAGGAAGGGGGAAGGAGATTTGCGGAAGGAGATGGGGGGAAGGAAGGGCGAAATAGATAGCTGGGGAAGGCGATTGGCAGAAGGAAGGAGGAAGGAGATGGGGGAAAGGAACGGGGAAGAGACAGTGAGGAAGGAGATTGGGGGGAAGGAAGGGGGAAGGAGATAGTGGGGTAGGAAGGGGGAAGGAGATAGCGGGGAATGCGATGGGGGAAGGAGTGGGGAAGGAGATCGGGGAAGGAGATGGGGGAAGGAGATAGGGGAGAAGGAGATGGGGGAATTAAGGGGGAAGGAGATGGGGGAAGGAGATGGGAGAAGGAGATAGGGGGGAAGGAAGGGGGAAGGAGATAGGGGAAGGAGATGTGGGGAAGGAGATAGGGGGAAGGAAAGGGGAAGGAGATGGGGAAAGAAAGGGGGAAGGAGATGGGGGACGGAAGGGGAAAGGAGATTGGGGGAGGAGATAGGGGGAGAAGGAAGGCAGAATCAGATAGGGGAGAAGGAGATAGGGGGAAGGAAGGGGGAAGGAGATGGGCGGAGGCCGATAGGGTGGAAGGAGGTGGGTAGGAGATAGGGGGAGGAGATAGGGGGGAAGGAAGGGGGAAGGAGATAGCGGTGGAAGGAGATGGGGGGAAGGAAGGGGGAAGGAGATGGGGGGAGGCCGATAGGGTGGAAGGAGGTGGGTAGGAGATAGGGGGAGGAGATAGGGGGGAACGAAGGGGGAAGGAGATAGCGGTGGAAGGAGATGAGGGAAGGAGATGTGGTGGAAGGAAGGTGGAAGGAGATGGGGGGAAGGAAGGGGGAAGGAGATGGGGGAAGAAGTAGGGGGGAAGGAAGGGGGAAGAAGATGGGGGGAAGGACATGGGGGAACGAAGGGGGAAAGAGAAAGCGGGGAAGGAGATGAGGGAAGGAGATGTGGTGGAAGGAAGGTGGAAGGAGATGGGGGTAAGGAAGGGCGAAGGAGATGGGGGAAGCAGGTCGGGGGGAAGGAAGGGGGAAGGAGATGAGGGAATTGAACGGGGAACGAGGTAGCGGGGAAAGGAGATGGGCGGAAGGAAGGGGGAAGGAGATGGGGAAGGAAGGGTTAAGGAGACAGGGGGGAAGGAGATTGGGGGAAGGAAGGGGGAAGGAGATGTGGGGGAAGGAGATGAGGTGTATGGAAGGAGGAAGGAGATGGGGGGAAGAGCGGGGGAATGGAGATGAGGGGCAGGAGATGGGGTGAAGGAAGGGCGATGGAGATAGCGGGGGAAGGAGATGGGCGGAAGGAAGGGGGAAGGAGATGGGGGAAGGAAGGGAGGGGGAAGGAGATAGGGGAAGGATTAGGGGGGAAGGAAGGAGGGAGGAAATGGGGGAATGAGATGGGGAAGGAAGGGGGAAGGAGATACGGGGAAGGAGATGGGTGGAAGGAAATAGGGGAAAGTAAGGGGGAAGGAGATGGGGAAAGGAGATAGTGGGGAAGGAAAGGGGAAGGAGATGGGGAAAGAAAGGGGGAAGGAGATGGGGAAGGAAGGCGGAAGGAGATGTGGGTGAAGGAGGTGGGGGGAAGGAGATAGGGGGAAGTTAGGGGGAAGGAGATGGGGGAAGGAAGGGAGGGGGAAGGAGATAGGGGAAGGATTAGGGGGAAGGAAGGAGGGAGGAAATGGGGGAATGAGATGGGGAAGGAAGGGGGAAGGAGATACGGGGAAGGAGATGGGTGGAAGGAGATAGGGGAAAGTAAGGGGGAAGGAGATGGGGAAAGGAGATAGTGGGGAAGGAAAGGGGAAGGAGATGGGGAAAGAAAGGGGGAAGGAGATGGGGAAGGAAGGCGGAAGGAGATGTGGGTGAAGGAGATGGTGGGAAGGAGATAGGGGGAAGTTAGGGGGAAGGAGATGGGGAAGGAGATAGTGGGGAAGGAAAGGGGAAGGAGATGGGGAAAGAAAGGGGGAAGGAGATGGGGACGGAAGGGGGAAGGAGAAAGGGGGGAGGAGATGGGGGAGAGGATGCCGGAATGAGATAGGGGAGAAGGAGATAGGGGGAAGGAAGGGGGAAGGAGACAGGGGAGAAGGAGATAGGGTGGAAGGAGATGGGGTAACGAAGGGTGAAGGAGATGGGGGAAGGAAGAGGGAAGGAGATAGGAGGAAGGAAGGGGGAATGAGATAGGGGAAGGAGGTGGGGTGAAGGATAGGGAAGGAGATGGGGGGGAGATGGGGTGAAGAAAGGGGGAAGGAGATGGGGAAGGAGATAGGGGGAAGCAAGGAGAAGGAGACTGGGGAGTAGATGGGGTGGAAGGAGATGGGGGAAGGAGATGGGGGGAAGGAACGGGGAAGGAGATGGGGAAAGGAGATTGGGGAGGAGGAAGGGGGAATGAGATAGGGGGAAGGAGATGGGGGAAGCAGATGGGGGGAAGGAAGGGGGAAGTAGTTAGCGGGGGATGGATATGAGGGGAAGGGAGGGGGAAGGAGATAGGGAAGGAGATGGGGGAAGGAAGGGGGAAGGAGATAGGGGGAAGGAGATGGGGTGAAGGAAGGGGGAAGGAGATTTGGGGAAGGAGAAAAGGGGAAGGAAGGGCGAAGGACATAGCGCGGGAAGGAGATGGGCGGAAGGAACGGGGAAGGAGATAGTGGGGAACGAAGGGGGAAGGAGATAGCGGGGAAGGAGATGGAGGGAAGGAAGGAGGAAGGAGATCGGGGGGTGCGATGGGGGAAGGAGTGGAGAAGGAGATCGGGGAAGAAGATGGGGGAAGGAGATAGGGGAGAAGGAGATGGGGGAATTAAGGGGGAAGGAGATGGGGGAAGGAGATGGGGGAAGGAGATGGGGGAAGGAAGGGGGAAGGAGATAGGGGAAGGAGATGTGGGGAAGGAGATAGTGGGGAAGGAAAGGGGAAGGAGATGGCGAAAGAAAGGGGGAAGGAGATGGGGGACGGAAGGGGGAAGCAGATGGGGGGAGGAGATAGGGGGAGAAGGAAGGCGGAATGAGATAGGGGAGAAGGAGATAGGGGAAAGGAAGGGGGAACTAGACAGGGGAGAAGGAGATAGGGGAAGGAGATGGGGTAACGAAGGGTGAAGGAGATAGGAGGAAGGAAGGGGGAATGAGATAGGGGAAGGAGGTGGGGGTGGGAAATGGGGGTGAAGGAAGGGGGAAGGAGATGGGGGAAAGGAAGGGGGAAGGAGATGGGCGGAGGCCGATAGGGTGGAAGGAGGTGGGTAGGAGATAGGGGGAGGAGATAGGGGGGAAGGAAGGGGGAAGGAGATAGCGGGGGAAGGAGATGGGGGAAAGGAAGGGGGAAGGAGATGGGGGGAAGGAAGGGGGAAGGAGATGGGGGGAAGGATGGGGGAAGGAGATGGGGGAAGAAGTAGGGGGGAAGGAAGGGGGAAGAAGATGGGGGGAAGGACATGGGGGAATGGGTAGCGGGGGAAGGAGATGGGCGGAAGGAAGGGGGAAGGAGATGGGGGAAGGAAGGGTTAAGGAGACAGGGGGGAAGGAGATTGGGGGAAGGAAGGGGGAAGGAGATGTGGGGGAAGGAGATGAGGTGTATGGAAGGAGGAAGGAGATGGGGGGAAGAGCGGGGGAATGGAGATGAGGGGCAGGAGATGGGGGGAAGGTAGGGCGATGGAGATAGCGGGGGAAGGAGATGGGCGGAAGGAAGGGGGAAGGAGATGGGGGAAGGAAGGGAGGGGGAAGGAGATAGGGGAAGGATTAGGGTGGAAGGAAGGAGGGAGGAAATGTGGGGAATGAGATGGGGAAGGAAAGGGTAAGGAGATACGGGGAAGGAGATGGGTGGAAGGAGATAGGGGAAAGTCAGGGGGAAGGAGATGGGGAAAGGAGATAGTGGGGAAGGAAAGGGGAAGGAGATGGGGGACGGAAGGGGGAAGGAGATGGGGGAAGGAGATGTGGGGAAGGAGATGGGGGGAAGGAAAGGGGAAGGAGATGGGGAAAGAAAGGCGGAAGGAGATGGGGGACGGAAGGGGGAAGGAGATGGGGGGAGGAGATAGGAGGAGAAGGAAGGCGGAATGAGATAGGGGAGAAGGAGATAGGGGGAAGGAAGGGGGAACTAGACAGGGGAGAAGGAGATAGGGGGAAGGAGATGGGGGTAACGAAGGGTGAAGGAGATGGGGGAAGGAAGAGGGAAGGAGATAGGAGGAAGGAAGGGGGAATGAGATAGGGGAAGGAGGTGGGGGTGGGAAATGGGGGTGAAGGAAGGGGGAAGGAGATGGGGGAAAGGAAGGGGGAAGGAGATGGGCGGAGGCCGATAGTGTGGAAGGAGGTGGGTAGGAAATAGGGGGAAGGAGATAGGGGGAAGGAAGGGGGAAGTAGATAGCGGGGGAAGGAGATGGGGGAAGGAAGGGGGAAGGAGATAGGGGGAAGGAGATGGGGTGAAGGGAGGGGGAAGGAGATTTGCGGAAGGAGATGGGGGGAACGAAGGGCGAAATAGATAGCTGGGGTAGGCGATTGGCGGAAGGAAGGAGGAAGGAGAT
This sequence comes from Chiloscyllium punctatum, assembly GCF_047496795.1. NCBI lineage: Eukaryota > Metazoa > Chordata > Chondrichthyes > Orectolobiformes > Hemiscylliidae > Chiloscyllium > Chiloscyllium punctatum. The sequence continues at coordinate 41,006,772 of NC_092766.1, forward strand.
GGGGGAAAGGAACAGGGAAGGAGACAGAGAGGAAGGAGATTGGGGGGAAGGAAGGGGGAAGGAGATGGGGGAAGCAGATGGGGGGAAGGAAGGGGGAAGGAGTTAGCGGGGGATGGATATGAGGGGAAGGGAGGGGGAAGGAGATAGGGAAGGAGATGGGGGAAGGAAGGGGGAAGGAGATAGGGGGAAGGAGATGGGGTGAAGGAAGGGGGAAGGAGATTTGGGGAAGGAGAAAAGGGGAAGGAAGGGCGAAGGACATAGCGCGGGAAGGAGATGGGCGGAAGGAACGGGGAAGGAGATAGTGGGGAACGAAGGGGGAAGGAGATAGCGGGGAAGGAGTTGGAGGGAAGGAAGGAGGAAGGAGATCGGGGGATGCGATGGGGGAAGGAGTGGGGAAGGAGATCGGGGAAGGAGATTGGGGAAGGAGATAGGGGAGAAGGAGATGGGGGAATTAAGGGGGAAGGAGATGGGGGAAGGAGATGGGGGAAGGAGATAGGGGGGAAGGAAGGGGGAAGGAGATAGGGGAAGGAGATGTGGGGAAGGAGATAGGGGGGAAGGAAAGGGGAAGGAAATCTGCTCTTCCCTGAGTGTGACACATGGACAGAGTTGGGTCAGTCTGCTCTTCCCTGGGTCTGTTACATTGACAGAGTGGGGTCAGTCTGCTCTTCGCTGATTGTGTTTCATTGACAGAGTGGGGTCAGTCTGCTCTCCCCTGGGTCTGTTACATTGTCAGAGTGGTGTCAGTCTGGTCTTCACTGGGTGTGTTACATTGACTGTGTGGGTTCAGTCTGCTCTTCCCTGGGTGTGTTACATTTACAGAGTGGGGTGAGTCTGCTCTTCCCTGGGTGATTTACATTGACAGAGAGGGGTTAGTCTGCTCTTCCCTGTGTGTGTTACATGACAGTCTGCCGTCAGTCTGCTCTTCCCTGGTTGGGTTACATTGAAAGAGTGGGGTCAGTCTGCTCTTCCCTGGGTGTGTTACATTGACAGAGTGGGGTCAGTCTGGTCTTCACTGGATGTGTTACATTGACAGTATGATGTCAGTCTGCTCTACCCTGGGTGTGATACATTGACAGAGTGGGGTCAGTGAACTCTTTCCTGGGTGTGTTACATTGACAGAGTCGGGTTAGTCTCCTCTTCCCTGGGTGGGTTACATTGACAGAGTGGGGGCATTTTGCTCATCCCTGGGTGTGTTACATTGACAGAGTGGGGTCAGTCTGCTCTTCCCTGGATGTGTTACATTGACAGAGTAGGATCAGTCTGCTCTTCCCTGGGTGTGTTACATTGACAGAGTGATGTCAGTCTGCTCTTCCCTGGGTGTGTTACATTGACAGAGTGGGGTCAGTCTGCTCTTCCTGGGTGGGTTACATTCACAGTTTGGGGTCAGTCTGCTCTACCCTGGGTGTATTACATTCACAGAGTGGGGTCCGTCTGCTCTTCACTGGGTGTGTTACATTGACAGAGTGGGGTCAGTGTGCTCATCCCTGGGTGTGTTACATTGACAGAGTGGGGTCAGTCTGCTCTTCCTTTTGTGGGTTACATTGACAGAATGGGGTCAGTCTGCTCTTCACTGGGTGTGTTACATTGACAGAGTGGGGTCAGTCTGTACTTCCCGGGTTGTGTTACATTGACAGAGTGGGGTCAGTCTGCTCTTCCTTTGGTGGGTTACATTGACAGAGTGGGTTAAGTCTGCACTTCCCTGAGTGTGTTACATTGACAGAGTTGGGTCAGTCTGCTCTTCCTTTGGTGGGTTACGTTGACATAGTGGGGTCAGTCTGCTCTTCCCTGAGTGTGTTACATTGACACAGTGGGGTCAGTCTGCTCTACTTTGGGTGGGTTACATTGACAGAGTGGGGTCAGTCTGCTCTTCCCTGAGTGTGTTACATTGACAGAGTGGGGTCAGTCTGCTCTTCGTTGGGTGGGTTACATTGACAGAGTGGGGTCAGTCTGCTCTTCGTTGGGTGGGTTACATTGACAGAGTGGGGTCAGTCTGCTCTTCCCTGGGTGTGTTACATTGACAGAGTTGGGTCAGTCTTCTCTTCCCTGGGTGTGTTACATTGACATAGTGGGGTCAGTCTGCTCTTCCCTGAGTGTGTTACATTGACAGAGTTGGGTCAGTCTGCTCTTCACTGGGTGTGTTCCATTGACAGAGTTGGGTCAGTCTGCTCTTCCCTGGGTTGGATACATTGACAGAGTGAGGTCAGTCTGCTCTTCCCTGAGTGTGTTACATTGAAAGATTGGGGCCAGTCTGCTCATCCCTGGGTGTGTTACATTGACAGAGTGGGGTCAGTCTGCACTTCCCTCGGTGGGATACATTGACAGAGTGGGGTCAGTCTGCTCTTCCCTGAGTGTGTTACATTGAAAGATTGGGACCAGTCTGCTCATCCCTGGGTGTGTTACATTGACAGATTGGGATCAGTCTGCTCTTCCTTGGGTGGTTTATATTGACAGAGTGGGGTCAGTCTGCTCTTTCCTGGTTGTGTTACATTGTCAGATTAGAGGCAGTCTGCACTTCCCTGGGTGTGTTACATTGACAGAGTGGTGTCAGTCTGCTATTCCTTTGGTGGGTTACATTGACAGAGTGGGGTTAGTCTGGTCTTCACTGGGTCTGTTACATTGACAGTGTGGGCTCAGTCTGCTCTACCCTGGGTGTGATATATTGACAGAGTGGGGTCAGTGAACTCTTCCCTGGGTGTGTTACATTGACAGAGTCGGGTCAGTCTCCTCTTCCCTGGGTGGGTTACATTGACACAGTTGTTTCAGTCTGCTATTCCCCCCGTGTGTTACCTTGACAGAGTGGGGTCAATCTGCTCTTCCCTGGGTGGGTTACATTGACAGAGTGGTTGCATTTTGCTCATCCCTGGGTGTGTTACATTGACAGAGTGGTGTCAGTCTGCTCTTCCCTGGATGTGTTACATTCACAGAGTGGGATCAGTCTGCTCTTCCCTGGGTGTGTTACATTGACAGAGTGATGTCAGTCTGCTCTTCCCTGGGTGTGTTACATTGACAGAGTGGGGTCAGTCTGCTCTTCCTGGGTGGGTTACATTCACAGAGTGGGGTCAGTCTGCTCTACCCTGGGTGTATTACATTCACAGAGTGGGGTCCGTCTGCTCTTCACTGGGTGTGTTACATTGACAGAGTGGGGTCAGTGTGCTCATCCCTGGGTGTGTTAAATTGACAGAGTGTGGTCAGTCTGCTCTTCCTTTTGTGGGTGACATTGACAGAATGGGGTCAGTCTGCTCTTCACTGGGTGTGTTACATTGACAGAGTGGGGTCAGTCTGTACTTCCCGGGTTGTGTTACATTGACAGAGTGGGGTCAGTCTGGTCTTCACTGGGTGTGTTACATTGACAGTGTGGGGTCAGTCTGCTCTTCCCTGGGTGTGTTACATTTACAGAGTGGGGTGAGTCTGCTCTTCCCTGGGTGATTTACATTGACAGAGAGCGGTTAGTCTGCTCTTCCCTGTGTGTGTTACATGACAGTCTGCCGTCAGTCTGCTCTTCCCTGGGTGTGTTACATTCGCAGAGTGGGGTCAGTTTGCTCTTCCCTGGCTGTCACACACTGACAGAGTGGGGTCAGTCCACTCTTCCCTGGGTGTGTTGCATTGACAGAGTGAGGTCAGTCTGCTCTTCCCTGGTTGGGTTACATTGACAGTGTGGGGTCAGTCTACTCTACCCTGGGTGTGATACATTGACAGAGTGGGGTCAGTGAACTCTTCCCTGTGTGGGTTACATTGACACAGTTGTTTCAGTCTGCTATTCCCCGCGTGTGTTACCTTGACAGAGTGGGGTCAAACTGCTCTTCCCTGGGTGGGTTACATTGACAGTGTGGGGGCATTTTGCTCATCCCTGGGTGTGTTACATTGACAGAGTGGGGTCAGTCTGCTCTTCCCTGGATGTGTTACATTTCAGAGTGGGATCAGTCTGCTCTTCCCTGGGTGTGTTACATTGACAGAGTGATGTCAGTCTGCTCTTCCCTGGGTGTGTTACATTGACAGAGTGGGGTCAGTCTGCTCTTCCTGGGTGGGTTACATTCACAGAGTGGGGTCAGTCTGCTCTACCCTGGGTGTATTACATTCACAGAGAGGGGTCCGTCTGCTCTTCACTGGGTGTGTTACATTGACAGAGTGGGGTCAGTCTGCACTTCCCTGAGTGTGAAACATGGACAGAGTGGGGTCAGTCTGCTCTTCCCTGGGTCTGTTACATTGACAGAGTGGGGTCAGTCTGCTCTTCGCTGATTGTGTTTCATTGACAGAGTTGGGTCAGTCTTCTCTTCCCTGGGTGTGTTACATTGACAGAGTGGGGTCAGCCTGCTCTTCCCTGAGTGTGTTACATTAACAGAGTTGGGTCAGTCTGCTCTTCCCTGGGTGTGTTCCATTGACAGAGTTGGGTCAGTCTGCTCTTCCCTGGGTGGGATACATTGACAGAGTGAGGTCAGTCTGCTCTTCCCTGAGTGTGTTACATTGAAAGATTGGGGCCAGTCTGCTCATCCCTGGGTGTGTTACATTGACAGAGTGGGGTCAGTCTGCTCTTCCCTGAGTGTGTTACATTGAAAGATTGGGACCAGTCTGCTCATCACTGGATGTGTTACATTGACAGATTGGGGTCAGTCTGCTCTTCCTTGGGTGGTTTATATTGACAGAGTGGGGTCAGTCTGCTCTTTCCTGGTTGTGTTACATTGTCAGATTAGAGTCAGTCTGCACTTCCCTGGGTGTGTTACATTGACAGAGTGGTGTCAGTCTGCTCTTCCTTTGGTGGGTTACATTGACAGAGTGGGGTTAGTCTGCTCTTCCCTGGGTGTGTTACATCGACAGAGTGGGGTCCGTCTGCTCTTCCCTGGATGTATCACATTGACAGTCTGCGGTCAGTCTGCTCTTCCCTGGGTGTGATACATTGACAGAGTGGGGTCCGTCTGCTCTTCGCTGTGTGTGTTTCAATGACAAAGTGAGGTCAGTCTGCTCTTCCCTGGGTGTGTTACATTGACAAAGTGAGGTCAGTCTGCTCTTCCCTGGGTGTGTTACATTGACAGAGTGAGGTCAGTCTGCTCTTCCCTGGGTGTGTTACATTGACAGAGTGGGGTCAGTCTGCTCTTCCTGGGTGGGTTACATTGACAGAGTGGGGTCAGTCTGCTCTTCCCTGAGTGTGTTACATTGACACAGTGGGGTCAGTCTGCTCTACTTTGGGTGGGTTACATTGACAGAGTGGGGTCAGTCTGCTCTTCCCTGAGTGTGTTACATTGACAGAGTGGGGTCAGTCTGCTCTTCGTTGGGTGGGTTACATTGACAGAGTGGGGTCAGTCTGCTCTTCGTTGGGTGGGTTACATTGACAGAGTGGGGTCAGTCTGCTCTTCCCTGGGTGTGTTACATTGACAGAGTTGGGTCAGTCTTCTCTTCCCTGGGTGTGTTACATTGACATAGTGGGGTCAGTCTGCTCTTCCCTGAGTGTGTTACATTGACAGAGTTGGGTCAGTCTGCTCTTCACTGGGTGTGTTCCATTGACAGAGTTGGGTCAGTCTGCTCTTCCCTGGGTGGGATACATTGACAGAGTGAGGTCAGTCTGCTCTTCCCTGAGTGTGTTACATTGAAAGATTGGGGCCAGTCTGCTCATCCCTGGGTGTGTTACATTGACAGAGTGGGGTCAGTCTGCACTTCCCTCGGTGGGATACATTGACAGAGTGGGGTCAGTCTGCTCTTCCCTGAGTGTGTTACATTGAAAGATTGGGACCAGTCTGCTCATCCCTGGGTGTGTTACATTGACAGATTGGGATCAGTCTGCTCTTCCTTGGGTGGTTTATATTGACAGAGTGGGGTCAGTCTGCTCTTTCCTGGTTGTGTTACATTGTCAGATTAGAGGCAGTCTGCACTTCCCTGGGTGTGTTACATTGACAGAGTGGTGTCAGTCTGCTCTTCCCTGAGTGTGTTACATTGACAGAGTGGGGTCAGTGAACTCTTCCCTGGGTGTGTTACATTGACAGAGTCGGGTCAGTCTCCTCTTCCCTGGGTGGGTTACATTGACACAGTTGTTTCAGTCTGCTATTCCCCCCGTGTGTTACCTTGACAGAGTGGGGTCAATCTGCTCTTCCCTGGGTGGGTTACATTGACAGAGTGGGGGCATTTTGCTCATCCCTGGGTGTGTTACATTGACAGAGTGGTGTCAGTCTGCTCTTCCCTGGATGTGTTACATTCACAGAGTGGGATCAGTCTGCTCTTCCCTGGGTGTGTTACATTGACAGAGTGATGTCAGTCTGCTCTTCCCTGGGTGTGTTACATTGACAGAGTGGGGTCAGTCTGCTCTTCCTGGGTGGGTTACATTCACAGAGTGGGGTCAGTCTGCTCTACCCTGGGTGTATTACATTCACAGAGTGGGGTCCGTCTGCTCTTCACTGGGTGTGTTACATTGACAGAGTGGGGTCAGTGTGCTCATCCCTGGGTGTGTTAAATTGACAGAGTGTGGTCAGTCTGCTCTTCCTTTTGTGGGTGACATTGACAGAATGGGGTCAGTCTGCTCTTCACTGGGTGTGTTACATTGACAGTGTGGGGTCAGTCTGCTCTTCCCTGGGTGTGTTACATTTACAGAGTGGGGTGAGTCTGCTCTTCCCTGGGTGATTTACATTGACAGAGAGCGGTTAGTCTGCTCTTCCCTGTGTGTGTTACATGACAGTCTGCCGTCAGTCTGCTCTTCCCTGGGTGTGTTACATTCGCAGAGTGGGGTCAGTTTGCTCTTCCCTGGCTGTCACACACTGACAGAGTGGGGTCAGTCCACTCTTCCCTGGGTGTGTTGCATTGACAGAGTGAGGTCAGTCTGCTCTTCCCTGGTTGGGTTACATTGAAAGAGTGGGGTCAGTCTGCTCTTCCCTGGGTGTGTTACATTGACAGAGTGGGGTCAGTCTGGTCTTCACTGGGTGTGTTACATTGACAGTGTGGGGTCAGTCTACTCTACCCTGGGTGTGATACATTGACAGAGTGGGGTCAGTGAACTCTTCCCTGGGTGTGTTACATTGACAGAGTCGGGTCAGTCTCCTCTTCCCTGGGTGGGTTACATTGACACAGTTGTTTCAGTCTGCTATTCCCCGCGTGTGTTACCTTGACAGAGTGGGGTCAAACTGCTCTTCCCTGGGTGGGTTACATTGACAGAGTGGGGGCATTTTGCTCATCCCTGGGTGTGTTACATTGACAGAGTGGTGTCAATCTGCTCTTCCCTGGATGTGTTACATTGACAGAGTGGGATCAGTCTGCTCTTCCCTGGGTGTGTTACATTGACAGAGTGATGTCAGTCTGCTCTTCCCTGGGTGTGTTACATTGACAGAGTGGGGTCAGTCTGCTCTTCCTGGGTGGGTTACATTCACAGAGTGGGGTCAGTCTGCTCTACCCTGGGTGTATTACATTCACAGAGAGGGGTCCGTCTGCTCTTCACTGGGTGTGTTACATTGACAGAGTGGGGTCAGTCTGCTCTTCCCTGAGTGTGACACATGGACAGAGTGGGGTCAGTCTGCTCTTCCCTGGGTCTGTTACATTGACAGAGTGGGGTCAGTCTGCTCTTCGCTGATTGTGTTTCATTGACAGAGTTGGGTCAGTCTTCTCTTCCCTGGGTGTGTTACATTGACAGAGTGGGGTCAGTCTGCTCTTCCCTGAGTGTGTTACATTAACAGAGTTGGGTCAGTCTGCTCTTCCCTGGGTGTGTTCCATTGACAGAGTTGGATCAGTCTGCTCATCCCTGGGTGGGATACATTGACAGAGTGAGGTCAGTCTGCTCTTCCCTGAGTGTGTCACATTGAAAGATTGGGGCCAGTCTGCTCATCCCTGGGTGTGTTACATTGACAGAGTGGGGTCAGTCTGGACTTCCCTCGGTGGGATACATTGACAGAGTGGGGTCAGTCTGCTCTTCCCTGAGTGTGTTACATTGAAAGATTGGGACCAGTCTGCTCATCACTGGGTGTGTTACATTGACAGATTGGGGTCAGTCTGCTCTTCCTTGGGTGGTTTATATTGACAGAGTGGGGTCAGTCTGCTCTTTCCTGGTTGTGTTACATTGTCAGATTAGAGTCAGTCTGCACTTCCCTGGGTGTGTTACATTGACAGAGTGGTGTCAGTCTGCTCTTCCTTTGGTGGGTTACATTGACAGAGTGGGGTTAGTCTGCTCTTCCCTGGGTGTGTTACATCGACAGAGTGGGGTCCGTCTGCTCTTCCCTGGATGTATCACATTGACAGTCTGCGGTCAGTCTGCTCTTCCCTGGGTGTGATACATTGACAGAGTGGGGTCCGTCTGCTCTTCGCTGGGTGTGTTTCAATGACAAAGTGAGGTCAGTCTGCTCTTCACTGGGTGTGTTACATTGACAAAGTGAGGTCAGTCTGCTCTTCCCTGGGTGCGTTACATTGACAGAGTGAGGTCAGTCTGCTCTTCCCTGGGTGTGTTACATTGACAGAGTGGGGTCAGTCTGCTCTTCCTGGGTGGGTTACATTGACAGAGTGGGGTCAGTCTGCTCTTCCCTGGGTGTGTTACATTTACAGAGTGGGGTGAGTCTGCTCTTCCCTGGGTGATTTACATTGACAGAGAGGGGTTAGTCTGCTCTTCCCTGTGTGTGTTACATTGTCAGAGTGACATCAGTCTGCACTTCCCTGCGTGTGTTACTTTGACCGAGAGGGGTCAGTCTGCTCCTGCCTGGGTGTGTTACATTGACTGAGTGGGGTCAGTGTGCTCTTGGCTGGGTAGGTTACATTGACAGAGTGAGGTCAGTCTACTCTTCCCTGGGTGTGTTACATGACAGTCTGCGGTCAGTCTGCTCTTCCCTGGGTGTGTTACATTGTCAGAGTGTGGTCAGTCTGCTCTTCCCTGGCTGTCACACACTGACAGAATGGGGTCAGTCTACTCTTCCCTGGGTGTGTTACGTTGACAGAGTGGGGTCAGTCTGCTCTTCCCTGGGTGTGATACATTGACAGAGTGGCGTCCATCTGCTCTTCGCTGGGTGTTTTTCAATGACAAAGTGAGGTCAGTCTGCTCTTCCCTGGGTGTGTTACATTGACAGAGTGAGGTCAGTCTACTCTTCCCTGGGTGTGTTACATTGACAGAGTGGGGTCTGTCTGCTCTTCCCTGGGTGTGTTACATTGACAGTGACGTCAGTCTGACCTTCCCTGGGAGTTTTACATTCACAGAGTTGGGTCAGTCTGCTCTTCCCTGGGTGTTTTACATTGACAGAGTTGGGTCAATCTGCTCTTCCCTGGGTGTGTTACATTGACAGAGTGTCGTCAGTCTGCTCTTCTCTGTGTGTGTTACATTGACACAGTGGTGTCAGTCTGCTCTTCCCTGGGTGTCACACATTGACAGAGTGGGGTCAGTCTGCTCTTCAATGAGTGTGTGACATTGACAGAGTGGGGTCAGTCTACTCTTCCCTGGTTGGGTTACATTGACAGTGTGGTGTCAGTCTGCTCTGCCCTAGGTGTGTTACATTTATAGAGTTGGGTCAGTCTTCTCTTCCCTGGGTGGGTTACATTGACAGAGTGTGGTCAGTCTGCTCTTGGCTGGGTAGGTTACATTGACAGAGAGAGGTCAGTCTACTCTTCCCTGGGTGTGTTACATGTCATTCTGCCGTCAGTCTGCTCTTCCCTGGGTGTGTTACATTGACAGAGTGGGGTCAGTTTGCTCTTCCCTGGCTGTCACACACTGACAGATTGGGGTCAGTCTGCTCTTCCCTGGGTGTGATACATTGACAGAGTGGGGTCCGTCTGCTCTTCGCTGGGTGTGTTTCAATGACAAAGTGAGGTCAGTCTGCTCTTCCCTGGGTGTGTTACATTGACAGAGTGAGGTCAGTCTGCTCTTCCCTGGGTGTGTTACATTATCAGAGTGGGGTCAGTCTGCTCTTCCCTGGATGTGTTACATTGACAGAGTGGGGTCAGTCTGCTCTTCCCTGGGTGTGTTACATTGACAGAGTTTGGTCAATCTGCTCTTACCTGGGTCTGTTACATTGACAGAGTGGGGTCAGTCTGCTCTTCCCTGGGTGTGTAACATTGACAGAGTTGGGTCAGTGTGCTCTTCGATGGGTGCGTTACATTGACATAGTAGGGACAGTCTGCTCTCCCCTGGTTCTGTTACATTGACAGAGTCGGGTCAGTCTGCTCTTCCCTGGGTGTGTTACAATGACAGAGTTTGGTCAATCTGCTCTTCCCTGGGTGTTAGATTGACAGAGTGAGGTCAGTCTGCTCTTCCATGTGTGTCACATATTGACAGAGTGGGGACAGTCTACTCTTCCCTGGGTGTGTTACATTGACAGAGTGGGTTCAGTCTGCTATTCCCTGGGTATGTTACATTGACAGAGTGGGGTCAGTCTGCTCTTCACTGGGTGTGTTACATTGACAGTGCGGGGTCAGTCTGCTCTTCCCTGGGTCTGTTACATTGACAGAGTGGAGTCAGTCTGCTCTTCCCTGGGTGTGTTACATTTACAGAGTGGGTTCAGTCTGCTCTTCCCTGGGTGATTTACATTGACAGAGAGGGGTGAGTCTTCTCTTCCCTGTGTGTGTTACATTGACAGAGTGACATCAGTCTGCACTTCCCTGCGTGTGTTTCTTTGACAGAGAGGGGTCAGTCTGCTCCTGCCTGGGTGTGTTACATTGACAGTTTGGTGTCATTCTGCTCTTCCCTGGGTGTGTGACATTGACAGAGTGGTGTCAGTCTGGTCTTCACTGGGTGTGTTACATTGACAGTGTGGGGTCAGTCAGCTCTTCCCTGGGTCTGTTACATTGACAGAGTGGGGTCAGTCTGCTCTTCGCTGATTGTGTTTCATTGACAGGGTGGGGTCAGTCTGCTCTCCCCTGGGTCTGTTACATTGTCAGAGTGGTGTCAGTCTGGTCTTCACTGGGTGTGTTACATTGACAGTGTGGGGTCAGTCTGCTCTTCCCTGGGTGTGTTACATTTTCAGAGTGGGGTGAGTCTGCTCTTCCCTGGGTGATTTAAATTGACAGAGAGGGGTTAGTCTGCTCTTCCCTGCGTGTGTTACATTGTCAGAGTGACATCAGTCTGCACTTCCCTGCGTGTGTTACTTTGAGAGAGAGGGGTCAGTCTGCTCCTGCCTGGGTGTGTTACATTGACTGAGTGGGGTCAGTCTGCTTTTGGCTGGGTAGGTTACATTGACAGAGTGAGGTCAGTCTACTCTTCCCTGGGTGTGTTACATGACAGTCTGCGGTCAGTCTGCTCTTCCCTGGGTGTGTTACATTGTCAGAGTGGGGTCAGTCTGCTCTTCCCTGGCTGTCACACACTGACAGAATGGGGTCAGTCTACTCTTCCCTGTGTGTGTTACGTTGACAGAGTGGGGTCAGTCTGCTCTTCCCTGGGTGTGATACATTGACAGAGTGGCGTCCGTCTGCTCTTCGCTGGGTGTTTTTCAATGACAAAGTGAGGTCAGTCTGCTCTTCCCTGGGTGTGTTACATTGACAGAGTGAGGTCAGTCTACTCTTCCCTGGGTGTGTTTCATTGACAGAGTGGGGTCAGTCTGCTCTTCGCTGGGTGGGTTACATTGACAGATTTGTGTCAGTCTGCTATTCCCCGCGTCTGTTACCTTGACAGAGTGGGGTCAATCTGCTCTTCCCTGGGTGGGTTACATTGACCGAGTGGGGTCAGTCTGCTCTTCCCTGGGTGTGTTACATTGACAGTGACGTCAGTCTGACCTTCCCTGGGAGTTTTACATTCACAGAGTGGGGTCAGTTTGCTCTTCCCTGGGTGTTTTACATTGACAGAGTTGGGTCAAACTGCTCTTCCCTGGGTGTGTTACATTGACAGAGTGTCGTCAGTCTGCTCTTCTCCTTGTGTGTTACATTGACACAGTGGTGTCAGTCTGCTCTTCCCTGGGTGTCACACATTGACAGAGTGGGGTCAGTCTGCTCTTCCCTGGTTGGGTTACATTGACAGTGTGGTGTCAGTCTGCTCTGCCCTGGGTGTGTTACATTTATAGAGTTGGGTCAGTCTGCTCTTCCCTGGGTGGGTTACATTGACTGAGTGGGGTCAGTCTACTCTTCCCTGGTTGGGTTACATTGACAGTGTGGTGTCAGTCTGCTCTGCCCTGGGTGTGTTACATTTATAGAGTTGGGTCAGTCTGCTCTTCCCTGGGTGGGTTACATTGACTGAGTGGGGTCAGTCTGCTCTTGGCTGGGTAGGTTACATTGACAGAGAGAGGTCAGTCTACTCTTCCCTGGGTGTGTTACATGACAGTCTGCCGTCAGTCTGCTCTTCCCTGGGTGTGTTACATTGACAGAGTGGGGTCAGTTTGCTCTTCCCTGGCTGTCACACACTGACAGATTGGGGTCAGTCTGCTCTTCCCTGGGTGTGATACATTGACAGAGTGTGGTCAGTCTCCTCTTCCCTGGGTGTGTTACATTATCAGAGTGGGGTCAGTCTGCTGTTCCCTGGATGTGTTACATTGACAGAGTGGGGTCAGTCTGCTCTTCCCTGGGTGTGTTACATTGACATAGTAGGGTCAGTCTGCTCTCCCCTGGTTCTGTTACATTGACAGAGTCGGGTCAGTCTGCTCTTTCCTGGGTGTGTTACAATGACAGAGTTTGTTCAATCTGCTCTTCCCTGGGTGTTAGATTGACAGAGTGAGGTCAGTCTGCTCTTCCCTGGGTGTCACATATTGACAGAGTGGGGTCAGTCTTCTCTTCCCTGGGTGTGTTACATTGACAGAGTGGGGTCAGTCTGCTATTCCCTGGGTATGTTACATTGACAGAGTGGGGTCAGTCTGCTCTTCACTGGGTGTGTTACATTGACAGTGCGGGGTAGTCTGCTCTTCCCTGGGTCTGTTACATTGACAGAGTGGAGTCAGTCTGCTCTTCCCTGGGTGTGTTACATTTACAGAGTGGGTTCAGTCTGCTCTTCCCTGGGTGATTTAAATTGACAGAGAGGGGTTAGTCTTCTCTTCCCTGTGTGTGTTACATTGACAGAGTGACATTAGTCTGCACTTCCCTGCGTGTGTTTCTTTGACAGAGAGGGGTCAGTCTGCTCCTGCCTGGGTGTGTTACATTGACAGAGTGGTGTCATTCTGCTCTTCCCTGGGTGTGTTAGATTGACAGAGTGGTGTCAGTCTGCTCTTCTCTGGCTGGGTTCCAATTAAAGGGTGGGGTCAGTCAGCTCTCCCCTGGTTGTGTTACAAAGACAGAGTTTGGTCAATCTGCTCTTCCCTGTCTGTGTTACATTGACAGAGTGGGGTCCGTCTGCTCTTCCCTGGATGTGTCACATTGACAGTCTGCGGTCAGTCTGCTCTTCCCTGCGTGTGTTTCAATGACAAAGTGGAATCAGTCTGCTCTTCCCTGCGTGTGTTACATTGACAGAGTGAGGTCAGTCTGCTCTTCCCTTTGTGTGTTACATTGACAGAGTGAGGTCAGTCTGCTCTTCCCTGGGTGTGTTACATTGACAGGAAGGTATCAGTCTGCTCTTCCCTGGGTGGGTTACATTGACAGAGTGGCGTCAGTCTGCTCTTCCCCAAATGTGTTACATTGACAGAGTGGAGTCAGTCTGAGATTCCCTGCGTGTGTGACATTGATAGAGTGGGGTCTGTCTGCTCTTTCCTGGGTGTGTTACATTGACAGAGTTCTGTCAGTCTGCAGTTCGCTGGGTGGGTTACAATGACAGAGTATGGTCAATCTGCTCTTCCCAGGGTGTGTTGCATTGACTGAGTAGGGTCAGTCTATTCTTCCGTGGGTGTGTTACATTGACAGAGTGGAGTCTGTCTGCTCTTCCCTGGGTGTGTTACATTGACAGTGACGTCAGTCTGACCTTCCCTGGGAGTTTTACATTCACAGAGTGGGGTCAGTCTGCTCTTCCCTGGGTGTTTTACATTGACAGAGTTGGGTCAATCTGCTCTTCCCTGGGTGTGTTACATTGACAGAGTGTCGTCAGTCTGCTCTTCTCTGTGTGTGTTACATTGACACAGTGGTGTCAGTCTGCTCTTCCCTGGGTGTCACACATTGACAGAGTGGGGTCAGTCTGCTCTTCAATGAGTGTGTGACATTGACAGAGTGGGATCAGTCAACTCTTCCCTGGTTGGGTTACATTGACAGTGTGGTGTCAGTCTGCTCTGCCCTGGGTGTGTTACATTTATAGAGTTGGGTCAGTCTGCTCTTCCCTGGGTGTGTTACATTGACTGAGTGAAGTCAGTCTGCTCTTGGCTGGGTAGGTTACATTGACAGAGTGAGGTCAGTCTACTCTTCCCTGGGTGTGTTACATGACAGTCTGCGGTCAGTCTGCTCTTCCCTGGGTGTGTTACATTGACAGAGTGGGGTCAGTTTGCTCTTCCCTGGCTGTCACACACTGACAGAGTGGGGTCAGTCCACTCTTCCCTGGGTGTGTTACTTTGACAGAGTGAGGTCAGTCTGCTCTTCCCTGGTTGGGTTAAAATTGAAAGAGTGGGGTCAGTCTGCTCTTCCCTGGGAGTGTTACATTGACAGAGTGGGGTCAGTCTGGTCTTCACTGGGTGTGTTACATTGACAGTGTGGGGTCAGTCTGCTCTACCCTGGGTGTGTTACATTGACAGAGTGGGGTCAGTTAACTCTTCCCTGGGTGTGTTACATTGACAGAGTCGGGTCAGTCTCCTCTTCCCTGGGTGGGTTACATTGACAGAGTTGTGTCAGTCTGCTATTCCCCGTGTCTGTTACCTTGACAGAGTGGGGTCAATCTGCTCTTCCTTGGGTGGTTTATATTGACAGAGTGGGGTCAGTCTGCTCTTTCCTGGTTGTGTTACATTGTCAGATTAGAGGCAGTCTGCACTTCCCTGGGTGTGTTACATTGACAGAGTGGTGTCAGTCTGCTATTCCTTTGGTGGGTTACATTGACAGAGTGGGGTTAGTCTGGTCTTCACTGGGTCTGTTACATTGACAGTGTGGGCTCAGTCTGCTCTACCCTGGGTGTGATATATTGACAGAGTGGGGTCAGTGAACTCTTCCCTGGGTGTGTTACATTGACAGAGTCGGGTCAGTCTCCTCTTCCCTGGGTGGGTTACATTGACACAGTTGTTTCAGTCTGCTATTCCCCCCGTGTGTTACCTTGACAGAGTGGGGTCAATCTGCTCTTCCCTGGGTGGGTTACATTGACAGAGTGGTTGCATTTTGCTCATCCCTGGGTGTGTTACATTGACAGAGTGGTGTCAGTCTGCTCTTCCCTGGATGTGTTACATTCACAGAGTGGGATCAGTCTGCTCTTCCCTGGGTGTGTTACATTGACAGAGTGATGTCAGTCTGCTCTTCCCTGGGTGTGTTACATTGACAGAGTGGGGTCAGTCTGCTCTTCCTGGGTGGGTTACATTCACAGAGTGGGGTCAGTCTGCTCTACCCTGGGTGTATTACATTCACAGAGTGGGGTCCGTCTGCTCTTCACTGGGTGTGTTACATTGACAGAGTGGGGTCAGTGTGCTCATCCCTGGGTGTGTTAAATTGACAGAGTGTGGTCAGTCTGCTCTTCCTTTTGTGGGTGACATTGACAGAATGGGGTCAGTCTGCTCTTCACTGGGTGTGTTACATTGACAGAGTGGGGTCAGTCTGTACTTCCCGGGTTGTGTTACATTGACAGAGTGGGGTCAGTCTGGTCTTCACTGGGTGTGTTACATTGACAGTGTGGGGTCAGTCTGCTCTTCCCTGGGTGTGTTACATTTACAGAGTGGGGTGAGTCTGCTCTTCCCTGGGTGATTTACATTGACAGAGAGCGGTTAGTCTGCTCTTCCCTGTGTGTGTTACATGACAGTCTGCCGTCAGTCTGCTCTTCCCTGGGTGTGTTACATTCGCAGAGTGGGGTCAGTTTGCTCTTCCCTGGCTGTCACACACTGACAGAGTGGGGTCAGTCCACTCTTCCCTGGGTGTGTTGCATTGACAGAGTGAGGTCAGTCTGCTCTTCCCTGGTTGGGTTACATTGACAGTGTGGGGTCAGTCTACTCTACCCTGGGTGTGATACATTGACAGAGTGGGGTCAGTGAACTCTTCCCTGTGTGGGTTACATTGACACAGTTGTTTCAGTCTGCTATTCCCCGCGTGTGTTACCTTGACAGAGTGGGGTCAAACTGCTCTTCCCTGGGTGGGTTACATTGACAGTGTGGGGGCATTTTGCTCATCCCTGGGTGTGTTACATTGACAGAGTGGGGTCAGTCTGCTCTTCCCTGGATGTGTTACATTTCAGAGTGGGATCAGTCTGCTCTTCCCTGGGTGTGTTACATTGACAGAGTGATGTCAGTCTGCTCTTCCCTGGGTGTGTTACATTGACAGAGTGGGGTCAGTCTGCTCTTCCTGGGTGGGTTACATTCACAGAGTGGGGTCAGTCTGCTCTACCCTGGGTGTATTACATTCACAGAGAGGGGTCCGTCTGCTCTTCACTGGGTGTGTTACATTGACAGAGTGGGGTCAGTCTGCACTTCCCTGAGTGTGAAACATGGACAGAGTGGGGTCAGTCTGCTCTTCCCTGGGTCTGTTACATTGACAGAGTGGGGTCAGTCTGCTCTTCGCTGATTGTGTTTCATTGACAGAGTTGGGTCAGTCTTCTCTTCCCTGGGTGTGTTACATTGACAGAGTGGGGTCAGCCTGCTCTTCCCTGAGTGTGTTACATTAACAGAGTTGGGTCAGTCTGCTCTTCCCTGGGTGTGTTCCATTGACAGAGTTGGGTCAGTCTGCTCTTCCCTGGGTGGGATACATTGACAGAGTGAGGTCAGTCTGCTCTTCCCTGAGTGTGTTACATTGAAAGATTGGGGCCAGTCTGCTCATCCCTGGGTGTGTTACATTGACAGAGTGGGGTCAGTCTGCTCTTCCCTGAGTGTGTTACATTGAAAGATTGGGACCAGTCTGCTCATCACTGGATGTGTTACATTGACAGATTGGGGTCAGTCTGCTCTTCCTTGGGTGGTTTATATTGACAGAGTGGGGTCAGTCTGCTCTTTCCTGGTTGTGTTACATTGTCAGATTAGAGTCAGTCTGCACTTCCCTGGGTGTGTTACATTGACAGAGTGGTGTCAGTCTGCTCTTCCTTTGGTGGGTTACATTGACAGAGTGGGGTTAGTCTGCTCTTCCCTGGGTGTGTTACATCGACAGAGTGGGGTCCGTCTGCTCTTCCCTGGATGTATCACATTGACAGTCTGCGGTCAGTCTGCTCTTCCCTGGGTGTGATACATTGACAGAGTGGGGTCCGTCTGCTCTTCGCTGTGTGTGTTTCAATGACAAAGTGAGGTCAGTCTGCTCTTCCCTGGGTGTGTTACATTGACAAAGTGAGGTCAGTCTGCTCTTCCCTGGGTGTGTTACATTGACAGAGTGAGGTCAGTCTGCTCTTCCCTGGGTGTGTTACATTGACAGAGTGGGGTCAGTCTGCTCTTCCTGGGTGGGTTACATTGACAGAGTGGGGTCAGTCTGCTCTTCCCTGAGTGTGTTACATTGACACAGTGGGGTCAGTCTGCTCTACTTTGGGTGGGTTACATTGACAGAGTGGGGTCAGTCTGCTCTTCCCTGAGTGTGTTACATTGACAGAGTGGGGTCAGTCTGCTCTTCGTTGGGTGGGTTACATTGACAGAGTGGGGTCAGTCTGCTCTTCGTTGGGTGGGTTACATTGACAGAGTGGGGTCAGTCTGCTCTTCCCTGGGTGTGTTACATTGACAGAGTTGGGTCAGTCTTCTCTTCCCTGGGTGTGTTACATTGACATAGTGGGGTCAGTCTGCTCTTCCCTGAGTGTGTTACATTGACAGAGTTGGGTCAGTCTGCTCTTCACTGGGTGTGTTCCATTGACAGAGTTGGGTCAGTCTGCTCTTCCCTGGGTGGGATACATTGACAGAGTGAGGTCAGTCTGCTCTTCCCTGAGTGTGTTACATTGAAAGATTGGGGCCAGTCTGCTCATCCCTGGGTGTGTTACATTGACAGAGTGGGGTCAGTCTGCACTTCCCTCGGTGGGATACATTGACAGAGTGGGGTCAGTCTGCTCTTCCCTGAGTGTGTTACATTGAAAGATTGGGACCAGTCTGCTCATCCCTGGGTGTGTTACATTGACAGATTGGGATCAGTCTGCTCTTCCTTGGGTGGTTTATATTGACAGAGTGGGGTCAGTCTGCTCTTTCCTGGTTGTGTTACATTGTCAGATTAGAGGCAGTCTGCACTTCCCTGGGTGTGTTACATTGACAGAGTGGTGTCAGTCTGCTCTTCCCTGAGTGTGTTACATTGACAGAGTGGGGTCAGTGAACTCTTCCCTGGGTGTGTTACATTGACAGAGTCGGGTCAGTCTCCTCTTCCCTGGGTGGGTTACATTGACACAGTTGTTTCAGTCTGCTATTCCCCCCGTGTGTTACCTTGACAGAGTGGGGTCAATCTGCTCTTCCCTGGGTGGGTTACATTGACAGAGTGGGGGCATTTTGCTCATCCCTGGGTGTGTTACATTGACAGAGTGGTGTCAGTCTGCTCTTCCCTGGATGTGTTACATTCACAGAGTGGGATCAGTCTGCTCTTCCCTGGGTGTGTTACATTGACAGAGTGATGTCAGTCTGCTCTTCCCTGGGTGTGTTACATTGACAGAGTGGGGTCAGTCTGCTCTTCCTGGGTGGGTTACATTCACAGAGTGGGGTCAGTCTGCTCTACCCTGGGTGTATTACATTCACAGAGTGGGGTCCGTCTGCTCTTCACTGGGTGTGTTACATTGACAGAGTGGGGTCAGTGTGCTCATCCCTGGGTGTGTTAAATTGACAGAGTGTGGTCAGTCTGCTCTTCCTTTTGTGGGTGACATTGACAGAATGGGGTCAGTCTGCTCTTCACTGGGTGTGTTACATTGACAGTGTGGGGTCAGTCTGCTCTTCCCTGGGTGTGTTACATTTACAGAGTGGGGTGAGTCTGCTCTTCCCTGGGTGATTTACATTGACAGAGAGCGGTTAGTCTGCTCTTCCCTGTGTGTGTTACATGACAGTCTGCCGTCAGTCTGCTCTTCCCTGGGTGTGTTACATTCGCAGAGTGGGGTCAGTTTGCTCTTCCCTGGCTGTCACACACTGACAGAGTGGGGTCAGTCCACTCTTCCCTGGGTGTGTTGCATTGACAGAGTGAGGTCAGTCTGCTCTTCCCTGGTTGGGTTACATTGAAAGAGTGGGGTCAGTCTGCTCTTCCCTGGGTGTGTTACATTGACAGAGTGGGGTCAGTCTGGTCTTCACTGGGTGTGTTACATTGACAGTGTGGGGTCAGTCTACTCTACCCTGGGTGTGATACATTGACAGAGTGGGGTCAGTGAACTCTTCCCTGGGTGTGTTACATTGACAGAGTCGGGTCAGTCTCCTCTTCCCTGGGTGGGTTACATTGACACAGTTGTTTCAGTCTGCTATTCCCCGCGTGTGTTACCTTGACAGAGTGGGGTCAAACTGCTCTTCCCTGGGTGGGTTACATTGACAGAGTGGGGGCATTTTGCTCATCCCTGGGTGTGTTACATTGACAGAGTGGTGTCAATCTGCTCTTCCCTGGATGTGTTACATTGACAGAGTGGGATCAGTCTGCTCTTCCCTGGGTGTGTTACATTGACAGAGTGATGTCAGTCTGCTCTTCCCTGGGTGTGTTACATTGACAGAGTGGGGTCAGTCTGCTCTTCCTGGGTGGGTTACATTCACAGAGTGGGGTCAGTCTGCTCTACCCTGGGTGTATTACATTCACAGAGAGGGGTCCGTCTGCTCTTCACTGGGTGTGTTACATTGACAGAGTGGGGTCAGTCTGCTCTTCCCTGAGTGTGACACATGGACAGAGTGGGGTCAGTCTGCTCTTCCCTGGGTCTGTTACATTGACAGAGTGGGGTCAGTCTGCTCTTCGCTGATTGTGTTTCATTGACAGAGTTGGGTCAGTCTTCTCTTCCCTGGGTGTGTTACATTGACAGAGTGGGGTCAGTCTGCTCTTCCCTGAGTGTGTTACATTAACAGAGTTGGGTCAGTCTGCTCTTCCCTGGGTGTGTTCCATTGACAGAGTTGGATCAGTCTGCTCATCCCTGGGTGGGATACATTGACAGAGTGAGGTCAGTCTGCTCTTCCCTGAGTGTGTCACATTGAAAGATTGGGGCCAGTCTGCTCATCCCTGGGTGTGTTACATTGACAGAGTGGGGTCAGTCTGGACTTCCCTCGGTGGGATACATTGACAGAGTGGGGTCAGTCTGCTCTTCCCTGAGTGTGTTACATTGAAAGATTGGGACCAGTCTGCTCATCACTGGGTGTGTTACATTGACAGATTGGGGTCAGTCTGCTCTTCCTTGGGTGGTTTATATTGACAGAGTGGGGTCAGTCTGCTCTTTCCTGGTTGTGTTACATTGTCAGATTAGAGTCAGTCTGCACTTCCCTGGGTGTGTTACATTGACAGAGTGGTGTCAGTCTGCTCTTCCTTTGGTGGGTTACATTGACAGAGTGGGGTTAGTCTGCTCTTCCCTGGGTGTGTTACATCGACAGAGTGGGGTCCGTCTGCTCTTCCCTGGATGTATCACATTGACAGTCTGCGGTCAGTCTGCTCTTCCCTGGGTGTGATACATTGACAGAGTGGGGTCCGTCTGCTCTTCGCTGGGTGTGTTTCAATGACAAAGTGAGGTCAGTCTGCTCTTCACTGGGTGTGTTACATTGACAAAGTGAGGTCAGTCTGCTCTTCCCTGGGTGCGTTACATTGACAGAGTGAGGTCAGTCTGCTCTTCCCTGGGTGTGTTACATTGACAGAGTGGGGTCAGTCTGCTCTTCCTGGGTGGGTTACATTGACAGAGTGGGGTCAGTCTGCTCTTCCCTGGGTGTGTTACATTTACAGAGTGGGGTGAGTCTGCTCTTCCCTGGGTGATTTACATTGACAGAGAGGGGTTAGTCTGCTCTTCCCTGTGTGTGTTACATTGTCAGAGTGACATCAGTCTGCACTTCCCTGCGTGTGTTACTTTGACCGAGAGGGGTCAGTCTGCTCCTGCCTGGGTGTGTTACATTGACTGAGTGGGGTCAGTGTGCTCTTGGCTGGGTAGGTTACATTGACAGAGTGAGGTCAGTCTACTCTTCCCTGGGTGTGTTACATGACAGTCTGCGGTCAGTCTGCTCTTCCCTGGGTGTGTTACATTGTCAGAGTGTGGTCAGTCTGCTCTTCCCTGGCTGTCACACACTGACAGAATGGGGTCAGTCTACTCTTCCCTGGGTGTGTTACGTTGACAGAGTGGGGTCAGTCTGCTCTTCCCTGGGTGTGATACATTGACAGAGTGGCGTCCATCTGCTCTTCGCTGGGTGTTTTTCAATGACAAAGTGAGGTCAGTCTGCTCTTCCCTGGGTGTGTTACATTGACAGAGTGAGGTCAGTCTACTCTTCCCTGGGTGTGTTACATTGACAGAGTGGGGTCTGTCTGCTCTTCCCTGGGTGTGTTACATTGACAGTGACGTCAGTCTGACCTTCCCTGGGAGTTTTACATTCACAGAGTTGGGTCAGTCTGCTCTTCCCTGGGTGTTTTACATTGACAGAGTTGGGTCAATCTGCTCTTCCCTGGGTGTGTTACATTGACAGAGTGTCGTCAGTCTGCTCTTCTCTGTGTGTGTTACATTGACACAGTGGTGTCAGTCTGCTCTTCCCTGGGTGTCACACATTGACAGAGTGGGGTCAGTCTGCTCTTCAATGAGTGTGTGACATTGACAGAGTGGGGTCAGTCTACTCTTCCCTGGTTGGGTTACATTGACAGTGTGGTGTCAGTCTGCTCTGCCCTAGGTGTGTTACATTTATAGAGTTGGGTCAGTCTTCTCTTCCCTGGGTGGGTTACATTGACAGAGTGTGGTCAGTCTGCTCTTGGCTGGGTAGGTTACATTGACAGAGAGAGGTCAGTCTACTCTTCCCTGGGTGTGTTACATGTCATTCTGCCGTCAGTCTGCTCTTCCCTGGGTGTGTTACATTGACAGAGTGGGGTCAGTTTGCTCTTCCCTGGCTGTCACACACTGACAGATTGGGGTCAGTCTGCTCTTCCCTGGGTGTGATACATTGACAGAGTGGGGTCCGTCTGCTCTTCGCTGGGTGTGTTTCAATGACAAAGTGAGGTCAGTCTGCTCTTCCCTGGGTGTGTTACATTGACAGAGTGAGGTCAGTCTGCTCTTCCCTGGGTGTGTTACATTATCAGAGTGGGGTCAGTCTGCTCTTCCCTGGATGTGTTACATTGACAGAGTGGGGTCAGTCTGCTCTTCCCTGGGTGTGTTACATTGACAGAGTTTGGTCAATCTGCTCTTACCTGGGTCTGTTACATTGACAGAGTGGGGTCAGTCTGCTCTTCCCTGGGTGTGTAACATTGACAGAGTTGGGTCAGTGTGCTCTTCGATGGGTGCGTTACATTGACATAGTAGGGACAGTCTGCTCTCCCCTGGTTCTGTTACATTGACAGAGTCGGATCAGTCTGCTCTTCCCTGGGTGTGTTACAATGACAGAGTTTGGTCAATCTGCTCTTCCCTGGGTGTTAGATTGACAGAGTGAGGTCAGTCTGCTCTTCCATGTGTGTCACATATTGACAGAGTGGGGACAGTCTACTCTTCCCTGGGTGTGTTACATTGACAGAGTGGGTTCAGTCTGCTATTCCCTGGGTATGTTACATTGACAGAGTGGGGTCAGTCTGCTCTTCACTGGGTGTGTTACATTGACAGTGCGGGGTCAGTCTGCTCTTCCCAGGGTCTGTTACATTGACAGAGTGGAGTCAGTCTGCTCTTCCCTGGGTGTGTTACATTTACAGAGTGGGTTCAGTCTGCTCTTCCCTGGGTGATTTACATTGACAGAGAGGGGTGAGTCTTCTCTTCCCTGTGTGTGTTACATTGACAGAGTGACATCAGTCTGCACTTCCCTGCGTGTGTTTCTTTGACAGAGAGGGGTCAGTCTGCTCCTGCCTGGGTGTGTTACATTGACAGTTTGGTGTCATTCTGCTCTTCCCTGGGTGTGTGACATTGACAGAGTGGTGTCAGTCTGGTCTTCACTGGGTGTGTTACATTGACAGTGTGGGGTCAGTCAGCTCTTCCCTGGGTCTGTTACATTGACAGAGTGGGGTCAGTCTGCTCTTCGCTGATTGTGTTTCATTGACAGGGTGGGGTCAGTCTGCTCTCCCCTGGGTCTGTTACATTGTCAGAGTGGTGTCAGTCTGGTCTTCACTGGGTGTGTTACATTGACAGTGTGGGGTCAGTCTGCTCTTCCCTGGGTGTGTTACATTTTCAGAGTGGGGTGAGTCTGCTCTTCCCTGGGTGATTTAAATTGACAGAGAGGGGTTAGTCTGCTCTTCCCTGCGTGTGTTACATTGTCAGAGTGACATCAGTCTGCACTTCCCTGCGTGTGTTACTTTGAGAGAGAGGGGTCAGTCTGCTCCTGCCTGGGTGTGTTACATTGACTGAGTGGGGTCAGTCTGCTTTTGGCTGGGTAGGTTACATTGACAGAGTGAGGTCAGTCTACTCTTCCCTGGGTGTGTTACATGACAGTCTGCGGTCAGTCTGCTCTTCCCTGGGTGTGTTACATTGTCAGAGTGGGGTCAGTCTGCTCTTCCCTGGCTGTCACACACTGACAGAATGGGGTCAGTCTACTCTTCCCTGTGTGTGTTACGTTGACAAAGTGAGGTCAGTCTGCTCTTCCCTGGGTGTGTTACATTGACAGAGTGAGGTCAGTCTACTCTTCCCTGGGTGTGTTTCATTGACAGAGTGGGGTCAGTCTGCTCTTCGCTGGGTGGGTTACATTGACAGATTTGTGTCAGTCTGCTATTCCCCGCGTCTGTTACCTTGACAGAGTGGGGTCAATCTGCTCTTCCCTGGGTGGGTTACATTGACCGAGTGGGGTCAGTCTGCTCTTCCCTGGGTGTGTTACATTGACAGTGACGTCAGTCTGACCTTCCCTGGGAGTTTTACATTCACAGAGTGGGGTCAGTTTGCTCTTCCCTGGGTGTTTTACATTGACAGAGTTGGGTCAAACTGCTCTTCCCTGGGTGTGTTACATTGACAGAGTGTCGTCAGTCTGCTCTTCTCCTTGTGTGTTACATTGACACAGTGGTGTCAGTCTGCTCTTCCCTGGGTGTCACACATTGACAGAGTGGGGTCAGTCTGCTCTTCCCTGGTTGGGTTACATTGACAGTGTGGTGTCAGTCTGCTCTGCCCTGGGTGTGTTACATTTATAGAGTTGGGTCAGTCTGCTCTTCCCTGGGTGGGTTACATTGACTGAGTGGGGTCAGTCTACTCTTCCCTGGTTGGGTTACATTGACAGTGTGGTGTCAGTCTGCTCTGCCCTGGGTGTGTTACATTTATAGAGTTGGGTCAGTCTGCTCTTCCCTGGGTGGGTTACATTGACTGAGTGGGGTCAGTCTGCTCTTGGCTGGGTAGGTTACATTGACAGAGAGAGGTCAGTCTACTCTTCCCTGGGTGTGTTACATGACAGTCTGCCGTCAGTCTGCTCTTCCCTGGGTGTGTTACATTGACAGAGTGGGGTCAGTTTGCTCTTCCCTGGCTGTCACACACTGACAGATTGGGGTCAGTCTGCTCTTCCCTGGGTGTGATACATTGACAGAGTGTGGTCAGTCTCCTCTTCCCTGGGTGTGTTACATTATCAGAGTGGGGTCAGTCTGCTGTTCCCTGGATGTGTTACATTGACAGAGTGGGGTCAGTCTGCTCTTCCCTGGGTGTGTTACATTGACATAGTAGGGTCAGTCTGCTCTCCCCTGGTTCTGTTACATTGACAGAGTCGGGTCAGTCTGCTCTTTCCTGGGTGTGTTACAATGACAGAGTTTGTTCAATCTGCTCTTCCCTGGGTGTTAGATTGACAGAGTGAGGTCAGTCTGCTCTTCCCTGGGTGTCACATATTGACAGAGTGGGGTCAGTCTTCTCTTCCCTGGGTGTGTTACATTGACAGAGTGGGGTCAGTCTGCTATTCCCTGGGTATGTTACATTGACAGAGTGGGGTCAGTCTGCTCTTCACTGGGTGTGTTACATTGACAGTGCGGGGTAGTCTGCTCTTCCCTGGGTCTGTTACATTGACAGAGTGGAGTCAGTCTGCTCTTCCCTGGGTGTGTTACATTTACAGAGTGGGTTCAGTCTGCTCTTCCCTGGGTGATTTAAATTGACAGAGAGGGGTTAGTCTTCTCTTCCCTGTGTGTGTTACATTGACAGAGTGACATTAGTCTGCACTTCCCTGCGTGTGTTTCTTTGACAGAGAGGGGTCAGTCTGCTCCTGCCTGGGTGTGTTACATTGACAGAGTGGTGTCATTCTGCTCTTCCCTGGGTGTGTTAGATTGACAGAGTGGTGTCAGTCTGCTCTTCTCTGGCTGGGTTCCAATTAAAGGGTGGGGTCAGTCAGCTCTCCCCTGGTTGTGTTACAAAGACAGAGTTTGGTCAATCTGCTCTTCCCTGTCTGTGTTACATTGACAGAGTGGGGTCCGTCTGCTCTTCCCTGGATGTGTCACATTGACAGTCTGCGGTCAGTCTGCTCTTCCCTGCGTGTGTTTCAATGACAAAGTGGAATCAGTCTGCTCTTCCCTGCGTGTGTTACATTGACAGAGTGAGGTCAGTCTGCTCTTCCCTTTGTGTGTTACATTGACAGAGTGAGGTCAGTCTGCTCTTCCCTGGGTGTGTTACATTGACAGGAAGGTATCAGTCTGCTCTTCCCTGGGTGGGTTACATTGACAGAGTGGCGTCAGTCTGCTCTTCCCCAAATGTGTTACATTGACAGAGTGGAGTCAGTCTGAGATTCCCTGCGTGTGTGACATTGATAGAGTGGGGTCTGTCTGCTCTTTCCTGGGTGTGTTACATTGACAGAGTTCTGTCAGTCTGCAGTTCGCTGGGTGGGTTACAATGACAGAGTATGGTCAATCTGCTCTTCCCAGGGTGTGTTGCATTGACTGAGTAGGGTCAGTCTATTCTTCCGTGGGTGTGTTACATTGACAGAGTGGAGTCTGTCTGCTCTTCCCTGGGTGTGTTACATTGACAGTGACGTCAGTCTGACCTTCCCTGGGAGTTTTACATTCACAGAGTGGGGTCAGTCTGCTCTTCCCTGGGTGTTTTACATTGACAGAGTTGGGTCAATCTGCTCTTCCCTGGGTGTGTTACATTGACAGAGTGTCGTCAGTCTGCTCTTCTCTGTGTGTGTTACATTGACACAGTGGTGTCAGTCTGCTCTTCCCTGGGTGTCACACATTGACAGAGTGGGGTCAGTCTGCTCTTCAATGAGTGTGTGACATTGACAGAGTGGGATCAGTCAACTCTTCCCTGGTTGGGTTACATTGACAGTGTGGTGTCAGTCTGCTCTGCCCTGGGTGTGTTACATTTATAGAGTTGGGTCAGTCTGCTCTTCCCTGGGTGTGTTACATTGACTGAGTGAAGTCAGTCTGCTCTTGGCTGGGTAGGTTACATTGACAGAGTGAGGTCAGTCTACTCTTCCCTGGGTGTGTTACATGACAGTCTGCGGTCAGTCTGCTCTTCCCTGGGTGTGTTACATTGACAGAGTGGGGTCAGTTTGCTCTTCCCTGGCTGTCACACACTGACAGAGTGGGGTCAGTCCACTCTTCCCTGGGTGTGTTACTTTGACAGAGTGAGGTCAGTCTGCTCTTCCCTGGTTGGGTTAAAATTGAAAGAGTGGGGTCAGTCTGCTCTTCCCTGGGAGTGTTACATTGACAGAGTGGGGTCAGTCTGGTCTTCACTGGGTGTGTTACATTGACAGTGTGGGGTCAGTCTGCTCTACCCTGGGTGTGTTACATTGACAGAGTGGGGTCAGTTAACTCTTCCCTGGGTGTGTTACATTGACAGAGTCGGGTCAGTCTCCTCTTCCCTGGGTGGGTTACATTGACAGAGTTGTGTCAGTCTGCTATTCCCCGTGTCTGTTACCTTGACAGAGTGGGGTCAATCTGCTCTTCCTTGGGTGGTTTATATTGACAGAGTGGGGTCAGTCTGCTCTTTCCTGGTTGTGTTACATTGTCAGATTAGAGGCAGTCTGCACTTCCCTGGGTGTGTTACATTGACAGAGTGGTGTCAGTCTGCTATTCCTTTGGTGGGTTACATTGACAGAGTGGGGTTAGTCTGGTCTTCACTGGGTCTGTTACATTGACAGTGTGGGCTCAGTCTGCTCTACCCTGGGTGTGATATATTGACAGAGTGGGGTCAGTGAACTCTTCCCTGGGTGTGTTACATTGACAGAGTCGGGTCAGTCTCCTCTTCCCTGGGTGGGTTACATTGACACAGTTGTTTCAGTCTGCTATTCCCCCCGTGTGTTACCTTGACAGAGTGGGGTCAATCTGCTCTTCCCTGGGTGGGTTACATTGACAGAGTGGTTGCATTTTGCTCATCCCTGGGTGTGTTACATTGACAGAGTGGTGTCAGTCTGCTCTTCCCTGGATGTGTTACATTCACAGAGTGGGATCAGTCTGCTCTTCCCTGGGTGTGTTACATTGACAGAGTGATGTCAGTCTGCTCTTCCCTGGGTGTGTTACATTGACAGAGTGGGGTCAGTCTGCTCTTCCTGGGTGGGTTACATTCACAGAGTGGGGTCAGTCTGCTCTACCCTGGGTGTATTACATTCACAGAGTGGGGTCCGTCTGCTCTTCACTGGGTGTGTTACATTGACAGAGTGGGGTCAGTGTGCTCATCCCTGGGTGTGTTAAATTGACAGAGTGTGGTCAGTCTGCTCTTCCTTTTGTGGGTGACATTGACAGAATGGGGTCAGTCTGCTCTTCACTGGGTGTGTTACATTGACAGAGTGGGGTCAGTCTGTACTTCCCGGGTTGTGTTACATTGACAGAGTGGGGTCAGTCTGGTCTTCACTGGGTGTGTTACATTGACAGTGTGGGGTCAGTCTGCTCTTCCCTGGGTGTGTTACATTTACAGAGTGGGGTGAGTCTGCTCTTCCCTGGGTGATTTACATTGACAGAGAGCGGTTAGTCTGCTCTTCCCTGTGTGTGTTACATGACAGTCTGCCGTCAGTCTGCTCTTCCCTGGGTGTGTTATATTCGCAGAGTGGGGTCAGTTTGCTCTTCCCTGGCTGTCACACACTGACAGAGTGGGGTCAGTCCACTCTTCCCTGGGTGTGTTGCATTGACAGAGTGAGGTCAGTCTGCTCTTCCCTGGTTGGGTTACATTGACAGTGTGGGGTCAGTCTACTCTACCCTGGGTGTGATACATTGACAGAGTGGGGTCAGTGAACTCTTCCCTGTGTGGGTTACATTGACACAGTTGTTTCAGTCTGCTATTCCCCGCGTGTGTTACCTTGACAGAGTGGGGTCAAACTGCTCTTCCCTGGGTGGGTTACATTGACAGTGTGGGGGCATTTTGCTCATCCCTGGGTGTGTTACATTGACAGAGTGGGGTCAGTCTGCTCTTCCCTGGATGTGTTACATTTCAGAGTGGGATCAGTCTGCTCTTCCCTGGGTGTGTTACATTGACAGAGTGATGTCAGTCTGCTCTTCCCTGGGTGTGTTACATTGACAGAGTGGGGTCAGTCTGCTCTTCCTGGGTGGGTTACATTCACAGAGTGGGGTCAGTCTGCTCTACCCTGGGTGTATTACATTCACAGAGAGGGGTCCGTCTGCTCTTCACTGGGTGTGTTACATTGACAGAGTGGGGTCAGTCTGCACTTCCCTGAGTGTGAAACATGGACAGAGTGGGGTCAGTCTGCTCTTCCCTGGGTCTGTTACATTGACAGAGTGGGGTCAGTCTGCTCTTCGCTGATTGTGTTTCATTGACAGAGTTGGGTCAGTCTTCTCTTCCCTGGGTGTGTTACATTGACAGAGTGGGGTCAGCCTGCTCTTCCCTGAGTGTGTTACATTAACAGAGTTGGGTCAGTCTGCTCTTCCCTGGGTGTGTTCCATTGACAGAGTTGGGTCAGTCTGCTCTTCCCTGGGTGGGATACATTGACAGAGTGAGGTCAGTCTGCTCTTCCCTGAGTGTGTTACATTGAAAGATTGGGGCCAGTCTGCTCATCCCTGGGTGTGTTACATTGACAGAGTGGGGTCAGTCTGCTCTTCCCTGAGTGTGTTACATTGAAAGATTGGGACCAGTCTGCTCATCACTGGATGTGTTACATTGACAGAATGGGGTCAGTCTGCTCTTCCTTGGGTGGTTTATATTGACAGAGTGGGGTCAGTCTGCTCTTTCCTGGTTGTGTTACATTGTCAGATTAGAGTCAGTCTGCACTTCCCTGGGTGTGTTACATTGACAGAGTGGTGTCAGTCTGCTCTTCCTTTGGTGGGTTACATTGACAGAGTGGGGTTAGTCTGCTCTTCCCTGGGTGTGTTACATCGACAGAGTGGGGTCCGTCTGCTCTTCCCTGGATGTATCACATTGACAGTCTGCGGTCAGTCTGCTCTTCCCTGGGTGTGATACATTGACAGAGTGGGGTCCGTCTGCTCTTCGCTGTGTGTGTTTCAATGACAAAGTGAGGTCAGTCTGCTCTTCCCTGGGTGTGTTACATTGACAAAGTGAGGTCAGTCTGCTCTTCCCTGGGTGTGTTACATTGACAGAGTGAGGTCAGTCTGCTCTTCCCTGGGTGTGTTACATTGACAGAGTGGGGTCAGTCTGCTCTTCCTGGGTGGGTTACATTGACAGAGTGGGGTCAGTCTGCTCTTCCCTGAGTGTGTTACATTGACACAGTGGGGTCAGTCTGCTCTACTTTGGGTGGGTTACATTGACAGAGTGGGGTCAGTCTGCTCTTCCCTGAGTGTGTTACATTGACAGAGTGGGGTCAGTCTGCTCTTCGTTGGGTGGGTTACATTGACAGAGTGGGGTCAGTCTGCTCTTCGTTGGGTGGGTTACATTGACAGAGTGGGGTCAGTCTGCTCTTCCCTGGGTGTGTTACATTGACAGAGTTGGGTCAGTCTTCTCTTCCCTGGGTGTGTTACATTGACATAGTGGGGTCAGTCTGCTCTTCCCTGAGTGTGTTACATTGACAGAGTTGGGTCAGTCTGCTCTTCACTGGGTGTGTTCCATTGACAGAGTTGGGTCAGTCTGCTCTTCCCTGGGTGGGATACATTGACAGAGTGAGGTCAGTCTGCTCTTCCCTGAGTGTGTTACATTGAAAGATTGGGGCCAGTCTGCTCATCCCTGGGTGTGTTACATTGACAGAGTGGGGTCAGTCTGCACTTCCCTCGGTGGGATACATTGACAGAGTGGGGTCAGTCTGCTCTTCCCTGAGTGTGTTACATTGAAAGATTGGGACCAGTCTGCTCATCCCTGGGTGTGTTACATTGACAGATTGGGATCAGTCTGCTCTTCCTTGGGTGGTTTATATTGACAGAGTGGGGTCAGTCTGCTCTTTCCTGGTTGTGTTACATTGTCAGATTAGAGGCAGTCTGCACTTCCCTGGGTGTGTTACATTGACAGAGTGGTGTCAGTCTGCTCTTCCCTGAGTGTGTTACATTGACAGAGTGGGGTCAGTGAACTCTTCCCTGGGTGTGTTACATTGACAGAGTCGGGTCAGTCTCCTCTTCCCTGGGTGGGTTACATTGACACAGTTGTTTCAGTCTGCTATTCCCCCCGTGTGTTACCTTGACAGAGTGGGGTCAATCTGCTCTTCCCTGGGTGGGTTACATTGACAGAGTGGGGGCATTTTGCTCATCCCTGGGTGTGTTACATTGACAGAGTGGTGTCAGTCTGCTCTTCCCTGGATGTGTTACATTCACAGAGTGGGATCAGTCTGCTCTTCCCTGGGTGTGTTACATTGACAGAGTGATGTCAGTCTGCTCTTCCCTGGGTGTGTTACATTGACAGAGTGGGGTCAGTCTGCTCTTCCTGGGTGGGTTACATTCACAGAGTGGGGTCAGTCTGCTCTACCCTGGGTGTATTACATTCACAGAGTGGGGTCCGTCTGCTCTTCACTGGGTGTGTTACATTGACAGAGTGGGGTCAGTGTGCTCATCCCTGGGTGTGTTAAATTGACAGAGTGTGGTCAGTCTGCTCTTCCTTTTGTGGGTGACATTGACAGAATGGGGTCAGTCTGCTCTTCACTGGGTGTGTTACATTGACAGTGTGGGGTCAGTCTGCTCTTCCCTGGGTGTGTTACATTTACAGAGTGGGGTGAGTCTGCTCTTCCCTGGGTGATTTACATTGACAGAGAGCGGTTAGTCTGCTCTTCCCTGTGTGTGTTACATGACAGTCTGCCGTCAGTCTGCTCTTCCCTGGGTGTGTTACATTCGCAGAGTGGGGTCAGTTTGCTCTTCCCTGGCTGTCACACACTGACAGAGTGGGGTCAGTCCACTCTTCCCTGGGTGTGTTGCATTGACAGAGTGAGGTCAGTCTGCTCTTCCCTGGTTGGGTTACATTGAAAGAGTGGGGTCAGTCTGCTCTTCCCTGGGTGTGTTACATTGACAGAGTGGGGTCAGTCTGGTCTTCACTGGGTGTGTTACATTGACAGTGTGGGGTCAGTCTACTCTACCCTGGGTGTGATACATTGACAGAGTGGGGTCAGTGAACTCTTCCCTGGGTGTGTTACATTGACAGAGTCGGGTCAGTCTCCTCTTCCCTGGGTGGGTTACATTGACACAGTTGTTTCAGTCTGCTATTCCCCGCGTGTGTTACCTTGACAGAGTGGGGTCAAACTGCTCTTCCCTGGGTGGGTTACATTGACAGAGTGGGGGCATTTTGCTCATCCCTGGGTGTGTTACATTGACAGAGTGGTGTCAATCTGCTCTTCCCTGGATGTGTTACATTGACAGAGTGGGATCAGTCTGCTCTTCCCTGGGTGTGTTACATTGACAGAGTGATGTCAGTCTGCTCTTCCCTGGGTGTGTTACATTGACAGAGTGGGGTCAGTCTGCTCTTCCTGGGTGGGTTACATTCACAGAGTGGGGTCAGTCTGCTCTACCCTGGGTGTATTACATTCACAGAGAGGGGTCCGTCTGCTCTTCACTGGGTGTGTTACATTGACAGAGTGGGGTCAGTCTGCTCTTCCCTGAGTGTGACACATGGACAGAGTGGGGTCAGTCTGCTCTTCCCTGGGTCTGTTACATTGACAGAGTGGGGTCAGTCTGCTCTTCGCTGATTGTGTTTCATTGACAGAGTTGGGTCAGTCTTCTCTTCCCTGGGTGTGTTACATTGACAGAGTGGGGTCAGTCTGCTCTTCCCTGAGTGTGTTACATTAACAGAGTTGGGTCAGTCTGCTCTTCCCTGGGTGTGTTCCATTGACAGAGTTGGATCAGTCTGCTCATCCCTGGGTGGGATACATTGACAGAGTGAGGTCAGTCTGCTCTTCCCTGAGTGTGTCACATTGAAAGATTGGGGCCAGTCTGCTCATCCCTGGGTGTGTTACATTGACAGAGTGGGGTCAGTCTGGACTTCCCTCGGTGGGATACATTGACAGAGTGGGGTCAGTCTGCTCTTCCCTGAGTGTGTTACATTGAAAGATTGGGACCAGTCTGCTCATCACTGGGTGTGTTACATTGACAGATTGGGGTCAGTCTGCTCTTCCTTGGGTGGTTTATATTGACAGAGTGGGGTCAGTCTGCTCTTTCCTGGTTGTGTTACATTGTCAGATTAGAGTCAGTCTGCACTTCCCTGGGTGTGTTACATTGACAGAGTGGTGTCAGTCTGCTCTTCCTTTGGTGGGTTACATTGACAGAGTGGGGTTAGTCTGCTCTTCCCTGGGTGTGTTACATCGACAGAGTGGGGTCCGTCTGCTCTTCCCTGGATGTATCACATTGACAGTCTGCGGTCAGTCTGCTCTTCCCTGGGTGTGATACATTGACAGAGTGGGGTCCGTCTGCTCTTCGCTGGGTGTGTTTCAATGACAAAGTGAGGTCAGTCTGCTCTTCACTGGGTGTGTTACATTGACAAAGTGAGGTCAGTCTGCTCTTCCCTGGGTGCGTTACATTGACAGAGTGAGGTCAGTCTGCTCTTCCCTGGGTGTGTTACATTGACAGAGTGGGGTCAGTCTGCTCTTCCTGGGTGGGTTACATTGACAGAGTGGGGTCAGTCTGCTCTTCCCTGGGTGTGTTACATTTACAGAGTGGGGTGAGTCTGCTCTTCCCTGGGTGATTTACATTGACAGAGAGGGGTTAGTCTGCTCTTCCCTGTGTGTGTTACATTGTCAGAGTGACATCAGTCTGCACTTCCCTGCGTGTGTTACTTTGACCGAGAGGGGTCAGTCTGCTCCTGCCTGGGTGTGTTACATTGACTGAGTGGGGTCAGTGTGCTCTTGGCTGGGTAGGTTACATTGACAGAGTGAGGTCAGTCTACTCTTCCCTGGGTGTGTTACATGACAGTCTGCGGTCAGTCTGCTCTTCCCTGGGTGTGTTACATTGTCAGAGTGTGGTCAGTCTGCTCTTCCCTGGCTGTCACACACTGACAGAATGGGGTCAGTCTACTCTTCCCTGGGTGTGTTACGTTGACAGAGTGGGGTCAGTCTGCTCTTCCCTGGGTGTGATACATTGACAGAGTGGCGTCCATCTGCTCTTCGCTGGGTGTTTTTCAATGACAAAGTGAGGTCAGTCTGCTCTTCCCTGGGTGTGTTACATTGACAGAGTGAGGTCAGTCTACTCTTCCCTGGGTGTGTTACATTGACAGAGTGGGGTCTGTCTGCTCTTCCCTGGGTGTGTTACATTGACAGTGACGTCAGTCTGACCTTCCCTGGGAGTTTTACATTCACAGAGTTGGGTCAGTCTGCTCTTCCCTGGGTGTTTTACATTGACAGAGTTGGGTCAATCTGCTCTTCCCTGGGTGTGTTACATTGACAGAGTGTCGTCAGTCTGCTCTTCTCTGTGTGTGTTACATTGACACAGTGGTGTCAGTCTGCTCTTCCCTGGGTGTCACACATTGACAGAGTGGGGTCAGTCTGCTCTTCAATGAGTGTGTGACATTGACAGAGTGGGGTCAGTCTACTCTTCCCTGGTTGGGTTACATTGACAGTGTGGTGTCAGTCTGCTCTGCCCTAGGTGTGTTACATTTATAGAGTTGGGTCAGTCTTCTCTTCCCTGGGTGGGTTACATTGACAGAGTGTGGTCAGTCTGCTCTTGGCTGGGTAGGTTACATTGACAGAGAGAGGTCAGTCTACTCTTCCCTGGGTGTGTTACATGTCATTCTGCCGTCAGTCTGCTCTTCCCTGGGTGTGTTACATTGACAGAGTGGGGTCAGTTTGCTCTTCCCTGGCTGTCACACACTGACAGATTGGGGTCAGTCTGCTCTTCCCTGGGTGTGATACATTGACAGAGTGGGGTCCGTCTGCTCTTCGCTGGGTGTGTTTCAATGACAAAGTGAGGTCAGTCTGCTCTTCCCTGGGTGTGTTACATTGACAGAGTGAGGTCAGTCTGCTCTTCCCTGGGTGTGTTACATTATCAGAGTGGGGTCAGTCTGCTCTTCCCTGGATGTGTTACATTGACAGAGTGGGGTCAGTCTGCTCTTCCCTGGGTGTGTTACATTGACAGAGTTTGGTCAATCTGCTCTTACCTGGGTCTGTTACATTGACAGAGTGGGGTCAGTCTGCTCTTCCCTGGGTGTGTAACATTGACAGAGTTGGGTCAGTGTGCTCTTCGATGGGTGCGTTACATTGACATAGTAGGGACAGTCTGCTCTCCCCTGGTTCTGTTACATTGACAGAGTCGGGTCAGTCTGCTCTTCCCTGGGTGTGTTACAATGACAGAGTTTGGTCAATCTGCTCTTCCCTGGGTGTTAGATTGACAGAGTGAGGTCAGTCTGCTCTTCCATGTGTGTCACATATTGACAGAGTGGGGACAGTCTACTCTTCCCTGGGTGTGTTACATTGACAGAGTGGGTTCAGTCTGCTATTCCCTGGGTATGTTACATTGACAGAGTGGGGTCAGTCTGCTCTTCACTGGGTGTGTTACATTGACAGTGCGGGGTCAGTCTGCTCTTCCCTGGGTCTGTTACATTGACAGAGTGGAGTCAGTCTGCTCTTCCCTGGGTGTGTTACATTTACAGAGTGGGTTCAGTCTGCTCTTCCCTGGGTGATTTACATTGACAGAGAGGGGTGAGTCTTCTCTTCCCTGTGTGTGTTACATTGACAGAGTGACATCAGTCTGCACTTCCCTGCGTGTGTTTCTTTGACAGAGAGGGGTCAGTCTGCTCCTGCCTGGGTGTGTTACATTGACAGTTTGGTGTCATTCTGCTCTTCCCTGGGTGTGTGACATTGACAGAGTGGTGTCAGTCTGGTCTTCACTGGGTGTGTTACATTGACAGTGTGGGGTCAGTCAGCTCTTCCCTGGGTCTGTTACATTGACAGAGTGGGGTCAGTCTGCTCTTCGCTGATTGTGTTTCATTGACAGGGTGGGGTCAGTCTGCTCTCCCCTGGGTCTGTTACATTGTCAGAGTGGTGTCAGTCTGGTCTTCACTGGGTGTGTTACATTGACAGTGTGGGGTCAGTCTGCTCTTCCCTGGGTGTGTTACATTTTCAGAGTGGGGTGAGTCTGCTCTTCCCTGGGTGATTTAAATTGACAGAGAGGGGTTAGTCTGCTCTTCCCTGCGTGTGTTACATTGTCAGAGTGACATCAGTCTGCACTTCCCTGCGTGTGTTACTTTGAGAGAGAGGGGTCAGTCTGCTCCTGCCTGGGTGTGTTACATTGACTGAGTGGGGTCAGTCTGCTTTTGGCTGGGTAGGTTACATTGACAGAGTGAGGTCAGTCTACTCTTCCCTGGGTGTGTTACATGACAGTCTGCGGTCAGTCTGCTCTTCCCTGGGTGTGTTACATTGTCAGAGTGGGGTCAGTCTGCTCTTCCCTGGCTGTCACACACTGACAGAATGGGGTCAGTCTACTCTTCCCTGTGTGTGTTACGTTGACAGAGTGGGGTCAGTCTGCTCTTCCCTGGGTGTGATACATTGACAGAGTGGCGTCCGTCTGCTCTTCGCTGGGTGTTTTTCAATGACAAAGTGAGGTCAGTCTGCTCTTCCCTGGGTGTGTTACATTGACAGAGTGAGGTCAGTCTACTCTTCCCTGGGTGTGTTTCATTGACAGAGTGGGGTCAGTCTGCTCTTCGCTGGGTGGGTTACATTGACAGATTTGTGTCAGTCTGCTATTCCCCGCGTCTGTTACCTTGACAGAGTGGGGTCAATCTGCTCTTCCCTGGGTGGGTTACATTGACCGAGTGGGGTCAGTCTGCTCTTCCCTGGGTGTGTTACATTGACAGTGACGTCAGTCTGACCTTCCCTGGGAGTTTTACATTCACAGAGTGGGGTCAGTTTGCTCTTCCCTGGGTGTTTTACATTGACAGAGTTGGGTCAAACTGCTCTTCCCTGGGTGTGTTACATTGACAGAGTGTCGTCAGTCTGCTCTTCTCCTTGTGTGTTACATTGACACAGTGGTGTCAGTCTGCTCTTCCCTGGGTGTCACACATTGACAGAGTGGGGTCAGTCTGCTCTTCCCTGGTTGGGTTACATTGACAGTGTGGTGTCAGTCTGCTCTGCCCTGGGTGTGTTACATTTATAGAGTTGGGTCAGTCTGCTCTTCCCTGGGTGGGTTACATTGACTGAGTGGGGTCAGTCTACTCTTCCCTGGTTGGGTTACATTGACAGTGTGGTGTCAGTCTGCTCTGCCCTGGGTGTGTTACATTTATAGAGTTGGGTCAGTCTGCTCTTCCCTGGGTGGGTTACATTGACTGAGTGGGGTCAGTCTGCTCTTGGCTGGGTAGGTTACATTGACAGAGAGAGGTCAGTCTACTCTTCCCTGGGTGTGTTACATGACAGTCTGCCGTCAGTCTGCTCTTCCCTGGGTGTGTTACATTGACAGAGTGGGGTCAGTTTGCTCTTCCCTGGCTGTCACACACTGACAGATTGGGGTCAGTCTGCTCTTCCCTGGGTGTGATACATTGACAGAGTGTGGTCAGTCTCCTCTTCCCTGGGTGTGTTACATTATCAGAGTGGGGTCAGTCTGCTGTTCCCTGGATGTGTTACATTGACAGAGTGGGGTCAGTCTGCTCTTCCCTGGGTGTGTTACATTGACATAGTAGGGTCAGTCTGCTCTCCCCTGGTTCTGTTACATTGACAGAGTCGGGTCAGTCTGCTCTTTCCTGGGTGTGTTACAATGACAGAGTTTGTTCAATCTGCTCTTCCCTGGGTGTTAGATTGACAGAGTGAGGTCAGTCTGCTCTTCCCTGGGTGTCACATATTGACAGAGTGGGGTCAGTCTTCTCTTCCCTGGGTGTGTTACATTGACAGAGTGGGGTCAGTCTGCTATTCCCTGGGTATGTTACATTGACAGAGTGGGGTCAGTCTGCTCTTCACTGGGTGTGTTACATTGACAGTGCGGGGTAGTCTGCTCTTCCCTGGGTCTGTTACATTGACAGAGTGGAGTCAGTCTGCTCTTCCCTGGGTGTGTTACATTTACAGAGTGGGTTCAGTCTGCTCTTCCCTGGGTGATTTAAATTGACAGAGAGGGGTTAGTCTTCTCTTCCCTGTGTGTGTTACATTGACAGAGTGACATTAGTCTGCACTTCCCTGCGTGTGTTTCTTTGACAGAGAGGGGTCAGTCTGCTCCTGCCTGGGTGTGTTACATTGACAGAGTGGTGTCATTCTGCTCTTCCCTGGGTGTGTTAGATTGACAGAGTGGTGTCAGTCTGCTCTTCTCTGGCTGGGTTCCAATTAAAGGGTGGGGTCAGTCAGCTCTCCCCTGGTTGTGTTACAAAGACAGAGTTTGGTCAATCTGCTCTTCCCTGTCTGTGTTACATTGACAGAGTGGGGTCCGTCTGCTCTTCCCTGGATGTGTCACATTGACAGTCTGCGGTCAGTCTGCTCTTCCCTGCGTGTGTTTCAATGACAAAGTGGAATCAGTCTGCTCTTCCCTGCGTGTGTTACATTGACAGAGTGAGGTCAGTCTGCTCTTCCCTTTGTGTGTTACATTGACAGAGTGAGGTCAGTCTGCTCTTCCCTGGGTGTGTTACATTGACAGGAAGGTATCAGTCTGCTCTTCCCTGGGTGGGTTACATTGACAGAGTGGCGTCAGTCTGCTCTTCCCCAAATGTGTTACATTGACAGAGTGGAGTCAGTCTGAGATTCCCTGCGTGTGTGACATTGATAGAGTGGGGTCTGTCTGCTCTTTCCTGGGTGTGTTACATTGACAGAGTTCTGTCAGTCTGCAGTTCGCTGGGTGGGTTACAATGACAGAGTATGGTCAATCTGCTCTTCCCAGGGTGTGTTGCATTGACTGAGTAGGGTCAGTCTATTCTTCCGTGGGTGTGTTACATTGACAGAGTGGAGTCTGTCTGCTCTTCCCTGGGTGTGTTACATTGACAGTGACGTCAGTCTGACCTTCCCTGGGAGTTTTACATTCACAGAGTGGGGTCAGTCTGCTCTTCCCTGGGTGTTTTACATTGACAGAGTTGGGTCAATCTGCTCTTCCCTGGGTGTGTTACATTGACAGAGTGTCGTCAGTCTGCTCTTCTCTGTGTGTGTTACATTGACACAGTGGTGTCAGTCTGCTCTTCCCTGGGTGTCACACATTGACAGAGTGGGGTCAGTCTGCTCTTCAATGAGTGTGTGACATTGACAGAGTGGGATCAGTCAACTCTTCCCTGGTTGGGTTACATTGACAGTGTGGTGTCAGTCTGCTCTGCCCTGGGTGTGTTACATTTATAGAGTTGGGTCAGTCTGCTCTTCCCTGGGTGTGTTACATTGACTGAGTGAAGTCAGTCTGCTCTTGGCTGGGTAGGTTACATTGACAGAGTGAGGTCAGTCTACTCTTCCCTGGGTGTGTTACATGACAGTCTGCGGTCAGTCTGCTCTTCCCTGGGTGTGTTACATTGACAGAGTGGGGTCAGTTTGCTCTTCCCTGGCTGTCACACACTGACAGAGTGGGGTCAGTCCACTCTTCCCTGGGTGTGTTACTTTGACAGAGTGAGGTCAGTCTGCTCTTCCCTGGTTGGGTTAAAATTGAAAGAGTGGGGTCAGTCTGCTCTTCCCTGGGAGTGTTACATTGACAGAGTGGGGTCAGTCTGGTCTTCACTGGGTGTGTTACATTGACAGTGTGGGGTCAGTCTGCTCTACCCTGGGTGTGTTACATTGACAGAGTGGGGTCAGTTAACTCTTCCCTGGGTGTGTTACATTGACAGAGTCGGGTCAGTCTCCTCTTCCCTGGGTGGGTTACATTGACAGAGTTGTGTCAGTCTGCTATTCCCCGTGTCTGTTACCTTGACAGAGTGGGGTCAATCTGCTCTTCCCTGGGTGGGTTACATTGACCGAGTGGGGTCAGTCTGCTCTTCCCTGGATGTGTTACATTGACAGAGTGGGGTCAGTCTGCTCTTCTCTGTGTGTGTTACATTGACACAGTGGTGTCAGTCTGCTCTTCCCTGGGTGTCACACATTGACAGAGTGGGTTCAGTCTGCTCTTCCATGGTTGGGTTACATTGACAGTGTGGTGTCAGTCTGCTCTGCCCTGGGTGTGTTACATTTATAGAGTTGGGTCAGTCTGCTCTTCCCTGGGTGGGTTACATTGACTGAGTGGGGTCAGTCTACTCTTCCCTGGTTGGGTTACATTGACAGTGTGGTGTCAGTCTGCTCTGCCCTGGGTGTGTTACATTGACAGAGTCGGGTCAGTCTGCTCTTTCCTGGGTGTGTTGCACTGACAGAGTGGGGTGAGTCTGCTCTTCCCTGGGTGTGTTACAATGACAGAGTTTGGTCAATCTGCTCTTCCCTGGGTGTTAGATTGACAGAGTGAGGTCAGTCTGCTCTTCCCTGGGTGTCACATATTGACAGAGTGGGGTCAGTCTGCTCTTCCCTGGGTCAGTTACATTGACAGAGTGGAGTCAGTCTGCTCTTCCCTGGGTGTGTTACATTTACAGAGTGGGTTCAGTCTGCTCTTCCCTGGGTGATTTACATTGACAGAGAGGGGTTAGTCTTCTCTTCACTGTGTGTGTTACATTGACAGAGTGACATCAGTCTGCACTTCCCTGCGTGTGTTTCTTTGACAGAGAGGGGTCAGTCTGCTCCTGCCTGGGTGTGTTACATTGACAGAGTGGTGTCATTGTGCTCTTCCCTGGATGTGTTACATTGACAGAGTGGTGTCAGTCTGCTCTTCTCTGGCTGGGTTCCAATTAAAGGGTGGGGTCAGTCAGCTCTCCCCTGGGTGTGTTACAAAGACAGAGTTTGGTCAATCTGCTCTTCCCTGTCTGTGTTACATTGACAGAGTGGGGTCCGTCTGCTCTTCCCTGGATGTGTCACATTGACAGTCTGCGGTCAGTCTGCTCTTCCCTGCGTGTGTTTCAATGACAAAGTGGGATCAGTCTGCTCTTCCCTGCGTGTGTTACATTGACAGAGTGAGGTCAGTCTGCTCTTCCCTGGGTGTGTTACATTGACAGAGTGAGGTCAGTCTGCTCTTCCCTGGGTGTGTTACATTGACAGGAAGGTATCAGTCTGCTCTTCCCTGGGTGGGTTACATTGACAGAGTGGCGTCAGTCTGCTCTTCCCCAAATGTGTTACATTGACAGAGTGGAGTCAGTCTGAGATTCCCTGCGTGTGTGACATTGATAGAGTGGGGTCTGTCTGCTCTTTCCTGGGTGTGTTACATTGACAGAGTTCTGTCAGTCTGCAGTTCGCTGGGTGGGTTACAATGACAGAGTATGATCAATCTGCTCTTCCCAGGGTGTGTTGCATTGACTGAGTAGGGTCAGTCTATTCTTCCGTGGGTGTGTTACATTGACAGAGTGGAGTCTGTCTGCTCTTCCCTGGGTGTGTTACATTGACAGTGACGTCAGTCTGACCTTCCCTGGGAGTTTTACATTCACAGAGTGGGGTCAGTCTGCTCTTCCCTGGGTGTTTTACATTGACAGAG
Organism: Chiloscyllium punctatum; assembly: GCF_047496795.1. Classification (NCBI taxonomy): domain Eukaryota; kingdom Metazoa; phylum Chordata; class Chondrichthyes; order Orectolobiformes; family Hemiscylliidae; genus Chiloscyllium; species Chiloscyllium punctatum. Next base: position 41,047,419 of record NC_092766.1, read on the forward strand.
TTGGGTCAACCTGCTCTTCCCTGGGTGTGTTACATTGACAGAGTGTCGTCAGTCTGCTCTTCTCTGTGTGTGTTACATTTTCAGAGTGGGGTGAGTCTGCTCTTCCCTGGGTGATTTACATTGACAGAGAGGGGTTAGTCTGCTCTTCCCTGTGTGTGTGACATTGTCAGAGTGACATCAGTCTGCACTTCCATGCGTGTGTTACTTTGACAGAGAGGGGTCAGTCTGCTCCTGCCTGGGTGTGTTACATTGACTGAGTGGGGTCAGTCTGCTCTTGGCTGGGTAGGTTACATTGACAGACTGAGGTCAGTCTACTCTTCCCTGGGTGTGTTACATGACAGTCTGCGGTCAGTCTGCTCTTCCCTGGGTGTGTTACATTGTCAGAGTGTGGTCAGTCTGCTCTTCCCTGGCTGTCACACACTGACAGAATGGGGTCAGTCTACTCTTCCCTGGGTTTGTTACGTTGACAGAGTGGGGTCAGTCTGCTCTTCCCTGGGTGTGATACATTGACAGAGTGTCGTCAGTCTGCTCTTCTCTGTGTGTGTTACATTGACACAGTGGTGTCAGTCTGCTCTTCCCTGGGTGTCACACATTGACAGAGTGGGGTCAGTCTGCTCTTCAATGAGTGTGTGACATTGACAGAGTGGGGTCAGTCTACTCTTCCCTGGTTGGGTTACATTGACAGTGTGGTGTCAGTCTGCTCTGCCCTGGGTGTGTTACATTTATACAGTTGGGTCAGTCTGCTCTTCCCTGGGTGTGTTACATTGACAGAGTGAGGTCAGTCTACTCTTCCCTGGGTGTGTTACATTGACAGAGTGGGGTTAGTCTGCTCTTCCCTGGGTGTGTTACATTGACAGTGACGTCAGTCTGACCTTCCCTGGGAGTTTTACATTCACAGAGTGGGGTCAGTCTGCTCTTCCCTGGGTGTTTTACATTGACAGAGTTGGGTCAATCTGCTCTTCCCTGGGTGTGTTACATTGACAGAGTGTCGTCAGTCTGCTCTTCTCTGTGTGTGTTACATTGACACAGTGGTGTCAGTCTGCTCTTCCCTGGGTGTCACACATTGACAGAGTGGGGTCAGTCTGCTCTTCAATGAGTGTGTGACATTGACAGAGTGGGGTCAGTCTACTCTTCCCTGGTTGGGTTACATTGACAGTGTGGTGTCAGTCTGCTCTTCCCTGGGTGTGTTACATTTATAGAGTTGGGTCAGTCTGCTCTTCCCTGGGTGGGTTACATTGACTGAGTGGGGTCAGTCTGCTCTTGGCTGGGTAGGTTACATTGACAGAGAGAGGTCAGTCTGCTCTTCCCTGGGTGTGTTACATTGACAGAGTTTGGTCAATCTGCTCTTCCTTGATCTGTTACATTGACAGAGTGGGGTCAGTCTGCTCTTCCCTGGGTGTGTAACATTGACAGAGTTGGGTCTGTCTGCTCTTCGCTGGGTGCGTTACATTGACATAGTAGGGTCAGTCTGCTCTCCCCTGGTTCTGTTACATTGACAGAGTCGGGTCAGTCTGCTCTTTCCTGGGTGTGTTGCACTGACAGTTTGGGGCCAGTCTGCTCATCCCTGGGTGTGTTACATTGACAGAGTGGGGTCAGTCTGCACTTGCCTGGGTGGGATACATTAACAGAGTGGGGTTTGTCTGCTCTTCCCTGAGTGTGTTACATTGACAGAGTGGGGTCAGTCTGCTCTTCGTTGGGTGGGTTACATTGACAGAGGGGTGAGTCTGCTCTTCCCTAGGTATGTTACATTGACAGAGTGGGGTCAGTCTGCTCTTCCCTGCGTGTGTTACATTGACAGAGTTGGGTCAGTCTTCTCTTCCCTGGGTGTGTTACATTGACAGAGTGGGGTCAGTCTGCTCTTCCCTGGGTGTGATACATTGACAGAGTTGGGTCAGTCTTCTCTTCCCTGGGTGTGTTACATTGACAGAGTGGGGTCAGTCTGCTCTTCCCTGGGTGTGATACATTGACAGAGTGGGGTCCGTCTGCTCTTCGTTGGGTGTGTTTCAATGACAAAGTGAGGTCAGTCTGCTCTTCCCTGGGTGTGTTACATTGACAGAGTGAGGTCAGTCTGCTCTTCCCTGGGTGTGTTACATTGTCAGAGTGGGGTCAGTCTGCTCTTCCCTGGGTGTGTAACATTGACAGAGTTGGGTCAGTCTGCTCTTCCCTGGGTGTGTTACATTGACAGAGTTGTGTCAGTCTGCTCTTCCCTGGGTGTGTTACAATTACAGAATGGGGTCAGTCTGCGCTTCCCTGGGTGGGATACATTGACAGAGTGGGGTCAGTCTGCTCTTCCCTGAGTGTGTTACATTGTCAGTTTGGGGCCAGTCTGCTCATCCCTGGGTGTGTTACATCGACAGAGTGGGGTCAGTCTGCACTTGCCTGGGTGGGATACATTAACAGAGTGGGGTCAGTCTGCTCTTCCCTGAGTGTGTTACATTGACTGATTGGGGTCAGTGTGCTCATCCCTGGGTGTGTTACATTGACAGAGTGGGGTCAGTCTGATCTTCCCTGGGTGTGTTACATTGATAGAGTGGGGTCAGTCGGCTCTTTCCTTGGTGTGTTACATTGTAAGGTTAGAGTCAATCTGTTCTTCCCTGGGTGTGTTACATTGACAGAGTGGGGTCAGTCTACTCTTCCTTTTGTGGGTTACATTGACAGAATGGGGTCAGTCTGCTCTTCACTAGGTGTGTTACATTGACAGAGTGGGGTCAGTCTGTACTTCCCGGGTTGTGTTACATTGACAGAGTGGGGTCAGTCTGCTCTTCCTTTGGTGGGTTACATTGACAGAGTGGGTTAAGTCTGCACTTCCCTGAGTGTGTTACATTGACAGAGTTGGGTCAGTCTGCTCTTCCTTTGGTGGGTTACGTTGACATAGTGGGGTCAGTCTGCTCTTCCCTGAGTGTGTTACTTTGACAGAGTGGGGTCAGTCTGCTCTTCCCCGGGTGTGTTACATTGACAGAGTGGGATCAGTCTTCTCTTCCCTGGGTGTGTTACATTGACAGAGTGATGTCAATCTGCTCTTCCCTGGGTGTGTTACATTGACAGAGTGGGGTCAGTCTGCTCTTCCTGGGTGGGTTACATTGACAAAGTGGGGTCAGTCTGATCTTCCCTGTGTGTGTTACATTGACAGAGTGGGGTCAGTCGGCTCTTTCCTTGGTGTGTTACATTGTAAGGTTAGAGTCAATCTGTTCTTCCCTGGGTGTGTTACATTGACAGAGTGGAGTCAGTCTACTCTTCCTTTTGTGGGTTACATTGACAGAATGGGGTCAGTCTGCTCTTCACTGGGTGTGTTACATTGACAGAGTGGGGTCAGTCTGTAATTCCCGGGTTGTGTTACATTGACAGAGTGGGGTCAGTCTGCTCTTCCTTTGGTGGGTTACATTAACAGTGCGGGTTAAGTCTGCACTTCGCTGAGTGTTTTATATTGACAGAGTTGGGTCAGTCTGCTCTTCCTTTGGTGGGTTACGTTGACATAGTGGGGTCAGTCTGCTCTTCCCTGAGTGTGTTACTTTGACAGAGTGGGGTCAGTCTGCTCTTCTTTGGGTGGGTTACATTGACAGAGTGGGGTCAGTCTGCTCTTCCCTGAGTGTGTTACATTGACAGAGAGGGGTCAGTCTGCTCTTCGTTGGGTGGGTTACATTGACAGAGTGGGGTCAGTCTACTCTTCCCTAGGTGTGTTACATTGACAGAGTGGGGTCAGTCTGCTCTTCCCTGGGTGTGTTTCATTGACAGAGTTGGGTCAGTCTTCTCTTCCCTGGGTGTGTTACATTGACAGATTGGGGTCAGTCTGCTCTTGGCTGGGAAGGTTACATTGACAGAGAGAGGTCAGTCTACTCTTCCCTGGGTGTGTTACATGACAGTCTGCCGTCAGTCTGCTCTTCCCTGGGTGTGTTACATTGACAGAGTGGGGTCAGTTTGCTCTTCCCTGGCTGTCACACACTGACAGATTGGGGTCAGTCTGCTCTTCCCTGGGTGTGATACAGTGACAGAGTGGGGTCCGTCTGCTCTTCGCTGGGTGTGTTTCAATGACAAAGTGAGGTCAGTCTGCTCTTCCCTGGGTGTGTTACATTGACAGAGTGAGGTCAGTCTGCTCTTCCCTGGGTGTGTAACATTATCAGAGTGGGGTCAGTCTGCTCTTCCCTGGATGTGTTACATTGACAGAGTGGGGTCAGTCTGCTCTTCCCTGGGTGTGTTACATTGACAGAGTTTGGTCAATCTGCTCTTCCCTGGGGCTGTTACATTGACAGAGTGGGGTCAGTCTGCTCTTCCCTGGGTGTGTATCATTGACAGAGTTGGGTCAGTCTGCTCTTCGCTGGGTGCGTTACATTGACATAGTAGGGTCAGTCTGCTCTCCTCTGGTTCTGTTACATTGACAGAGTCGGGTCAGTCTGCTCTTTCCTGGGTGTGTTGCACTGACAGTTTGGGGCCAGTCTGCTCATCCCTGGGTGTGTTACATTGACAGAGTGGGGTCAGTCTGCACTTGCCTGGGTGGGATACATTAACAGAGTGGGAACAGTCTGCTCTTCCCTGAGTGTGTTACATTGACTGATTGGGGTCAGTCTGATCTTCCCTGGGTGTGTTACATTGACAGAGTGGGGTCAGTCTGCTCTTCCTTGGGTGGGTTACATTGACAGAATGGGTTCAGTCTGCTCTTCACTGGGTGTGTTACATTGACAGAGTGGGGTCAGTCTGTACTTCCCGGGTTGTGTTACATTGACAGAGTGGGGTCAGTCTGCTCTTCCTTTGGTGGGTTACATTGACAGAGTGGGTTAAGTCTGCACTTCCCTGAGTGTGTTACATTGACAGAGTTGGATCAGACTGCTCTTCCTTTGGTGGGTTACATTGACATAGTGGGGTCAGTCTGCTCTTCCCTGAGTGTGTTACATTGACAGAGTGGGGTCAGTCTGCTCTTCTTTGGGTGGGTTACATTGACAGAGTGGGGTTAGTCTGCTCTTCCCTGAGTGTGTTACATTGACAGAGTGGGGTCAGTCTGCTCTTCGTTGGGTGGGTTACATTGACAGAGGGGTGAGTCTGCTCTTCCCGAGGTGTGTTACATTGACAGAGTGGGGTCAGTCTGCTCTTCCCTGGGTGTGTTACATTGACAGAGTTGGGTAAGTCTTCTCTTCCCTGGGTGTGTTACATTGACAGAGTGGGGTCAGTCTGCTCTTCCCTGAGTGTGTTACATTGACAGAGTTGGGTCAGTCTGCTCTTCCCTGGGTGAGTTACATTGACAGAGTGGGGTCAGTCTGCTCTTCCCTGGGTGTGATACATTGACAGAGTGGGGTCCGTCTGCTCTTCGTTGGGTGTGTTTCAATGAAAAAGTGAGGTCAGTCTGCTCTTCCCTGGGTGTGTTACATTGACAGAGTGAGGTCAGTCTGCTCTTCCCTGGGTGTGTTACATTGTCAGAGTGGGGTCAGTCTGCTCTTCCCTGGATGTGTTACATTGACAGAGTGGAGTCAGTCTGCTCTTCCCTGGGTGTGTTACATTGACAGAGTTTGGTCAATCTGCTCTTCCCTGGGTCTGTTACATTGACAGAGTGGGGTCAGTCTGCTCTTCCCTGGGTGTGTTACATTGACAGAGTTGTGTCAGTCTGCTCTTCCCTGGGTGTGTTACAATTACAGAATGGGGTCAGTCTGCGCTTCCCTGGGTGGGATACATTGACAGAGTGGGGTCAGTCTGCTCTTCCCTGGGTGTGATACATTGACAGAGTGGGGTCCGTCTGCTCTTCGTTGGGTGTGTTTCAATGACAAAGTGAGGTCAGTCTGCTCTTCCCTGGGTGTGTTACATTGACAGAGTGAGGTCAGTCTGCTCTTCCCTGGGTGTGTTACATTGTCAGAGTGGGGTCAGTCTGCTCTTCCCTGGGTGTGTAACATTGACAGAGTTGGGTCAGTCTGCTCTTCCCTGGGTGTGTTACATTGACAGAGTTGTGTCAGTCTGCTCTTCCCTGGGTGTGTTACAATTACAGAATGGGGTCAGTCTGCGCTTCCCTGGGTGGGATACATTGACAGAGTGGGGTCAGTCTGCACTTCCCTGAGTGTGTTACATTGACAGTTTGGGGCCAGTCTGCTCATCCCTGGGTGTGTTACATCGACAGAGTGGGGTCAGTCTGCACTTGCCTGGGTGGGATACATTAACAGAGTGGGGTCAGTCTGCTCTTCCCTGAGTGTGTTACATTGACTGAATGGGGTCAGTGTGCTCATCCCTGGGTGTGTTACATTGACAGAGTGGGGTCAGTCTGATCTTCCCTGGGTGTGTTACATTGATAGAGTGGGGTCAGTCGGCTCTTTCCTTGGTGTGTTACATTGTAAGGTTAGAGTCAATCTGTTCTTCCCTGGGTGTGTTACATTGACAGAGTGGGGTCAGTCTACTCTTCCTTTTGTGGGTTACATTGACAGAATGGGGTCAGTCTGCTCTTCACTAGGTGTGTTACATTGACAGAGTGGGGTCAGTCTGTACTTCCCGGGTTGTGTTACATTGACAGAGTGGGGTCAGTCTGCTCTTCCTTTGGTGGGTTACATTGACAGAGTGGGTTAAGTCTGCACTTCCCTGAGTGTGTTACATTGACAGAGTTGGGTCAGTCTGCTCTTCCTTTGGTGGGTTACGTTGACATAGTGGGGTCAGTCTGCTCTTCCCTGAGTGTGTTACATTGACAGAGTGGGGTCAGTCTGCTCTTCCCCGGGTGTGTTACATTGACAGAGTGGGATCAGTCTTCTCTTCCCTGGGTGTGTTACATTGACAGAGTGATGTCAATCTGCTCTTCCCTGGGTGTGTTACATTGACAGAGTGGGGTCAGTCTGCTCTTCCTGGGTGGGTTACATTGACAAAGTGGGGTCAGTCTGATCTTCCCTGTGTGTGTTACATTGACAGAGTGGGGTCAGTCGGCTCTTTCCTTGGTGTGTTACATTGTAAGGTTAGAGTCAATCTGTTCTTCCCTGGGTGTGTTACATTGACAGAGTGGAGTCAGTCTACTCTTCCTTTTGTGGGTTACATTGACAGAATGGGGTCAGTCTGCTCTTCACTGGGTGTGTTACATTGACAGAGTGGGGTCAGTCTGTAATTCCCGGGTTGTGTTACATTGACAGAGTGGGGTCAGTCTGCTCTTCCTTTGGTGGGTTACATTAACAGTGTGGGTTAAGTCTGCACTTCGCTGAGTGTTTTATATTGACAGAGTTGGGTCAGTCTGCTCTTCCTTTGGTGGGTTACGTTGACATAGTGGGGTCAGTCTGCTCTTCCCTGAGTGTGTTACTTTGACAGAGTGGGGTCAGTCTGCTCTTCTTTGGGTGGGTTACATTGACAGAGTGGGGTCAGTCTGCTCTTCCCTGAGTGTGTTACATTGACAGAGAGGGGTCAGTCTGCTCTTCGTTGGGTGGGTTACATTGACAGAGTGGGGTCAGTCTGCTCTTCCCTAGGTGTGTTACATTGACAGAGTGGGGTCAGTCTGCTCTTCCCTGGGTGTGTTACATTGACAGAGTTGGGTCAGTCTTCTCTTCCCTGGGTGTGTTACATTGACAGAGTGGGGTCAGTCTGCTCTTGGCTGGGAAGGTTACATTGACAGAGAGAGGTCAGTCTACTCTTCCCTGGGTGTGTTACATTGACAGAGTTGGGTCAGTCTTCTCTTCCCTGGGTGTGTTACATTGACAGAGTGGGGTCAGTTTGCTCTTCCCTGGCTGTCACACACTGACAGATTGGGGTCAGTCTGCTCTTCCCTGGGTGTGATACAGTGACAGAGTGGGGTCCGTCTGCTCTTCGCTGGGTGTGTTTCAATGACAAAGTGAGGTCAGTCTGCTCTTCCCTGGGTGTGTTACATTGACAGAGTGAGGTCAGTCTGCTCTTCCCTGGGTGTGTAACATTATCAGAGTGGGGTCAGTCTGCTCTTCCCTGGATGTGTTACATTGACAGAGTGGGGTCAGTCTGCTCTTCCCTGGGTGTGTTACATTGACAGAGTTTGGTCAATCTGCTCTTCCCTGGGGCTGTTACATTGACAGAGTGGGGTCAGTCTGCTCTTCCCTGGGTGAGTATCATTGACAGAGTTGGGTCTGTCTGCTCTTCGCTGGGTGCGTTACATTGACATAGTAGGGTCAGTCTGCTCTCCTCTGGTTCTGTTACATTGACAGAGTCGGGTCAGTCTGCTCTTTCCTGGGTGTGTTGCACTGACAGTTTGGGGCCAGTCTGCTCATCCCTGGGTGTGTTACATTGACAGAGTGGGGTCAGTCTGCACTTGCCTGGGTGGGATACATTAACAGAGTGGGAACAGTCTGCTCTTCCCTGAGTGTGTTACATTGACTGATTGGGGTCAGTCTGATCTTCCCTGGGTGTGTTACATTGACAGAGTGGGGTCAGTCTGCTCTTCCTTGGGTGGGTTACATTGACAGAATGGGTTCAGTCTGCTCTTCACTGGGTGTGTTACATTGACAGAGTGGGGTCAGTCTGTACTTCCCGGGTTGTGTTACATTGACAGAGTGGGGTCAGTCTGCTCTTCCTTTGGTGGGTTACATTGACAGAGTGGGTTAAGTCTGCACTTCCCTGAGTGTGTTACATTGACAGAGTTGGATCAGACTGCTCTTCCTTTGGTGGGTTACATTGACATAGTGGGGTCAGTCTGCTCTTCCCTGAGTGTGTTACATTGACAGAGTGGGGTCAGTCTGCTCTTCTTTGGGTGGGTTACATTGACAGAGTGGGGTTAGTCTGCTCTTCCCTGAGTGTGTTACATTGACAGAGTGGGGTCAGTCTGCTCTTCGTTGGGTGGGTTACATTGACAGAGGGGTGAGTCTGCTCTTCCCGAGGTGTGTTACATTGACAGAGTGGGGTCAGTCTGCTCTTCCCTGGGTGTGTTACATTGACAGAGTTGGGTAAGTCTTCTCTTCCCTGGGTGTGTTACATTGACAGAGTGGGGTCAGTCTGCTCTTCCCTGAGTGTGTTACATTGACAGAGTTGGGTCAGTCTGCTCTTCCCTGGGTGAGTTACATTGACAGAGTGGGGTCAGTCTGCTCTTCCCTGGGTGTGATACATTGACAGAGTGGGGTCCGTCTGCTCTTCGTTGGGTGTGTTTCAATGACAAAGTGAGGTCAGTCTGCTCTTCCCTGGGTGTGTTACATTGACAGAGTGAGGTCAGTCTGCTCTTCCCTGGGTGTGTTACATTGTCAGAGTGGGGTCAGTCTGCTCTTCCCTGGATGTGTTACATTGACAGAGTGGAGTCAGTCTGCTCTTCCCTGGGTGTGTTACATTGACAGAGTTTGGTCAATCTGCTCTTCCCTGGGTCTGTTACATTGACAGAGTGGGGTCAGTCTGCTCTTCCCTGGGTGTGTTACATTGACAGAGTTGTGTCAGTCTGCTCTTCCCTGGGTGTGTTACAATTACAGAATGGGGTCAGTCTGCGCTTCCCTGGGTGGGATACATTGACAGAGTGGGGTCAGTCTGCTCTTCCCTGAGTGTGTTACATTGACAGTTTGGGGCCAGTCTGCTCATCCCTGGGTGTGTTACATCGACAGAGTGGGGTCAGTCTGCACTTGCCTGGGTGGGATACATTAACAGAGTGGGGTCAGTCTGCTCTTCCCTGAGTGTGTTACATTGACTGATTGGGGTCAGTGTGCTCATCCCTGGGTGTGTTACATTGACAGAGTGGGGTCAGTCTGATCTTCCCTGGGTGTGTTACATTGATAGAGTGGGGTCAGTCGGCTCTTTCCTTGGTGTGTTACATTGTAAGGTTAGAGTCAATCTGTTCTTCCCTGGGTGTGTTACATTGACAGAGTGGGGTCAGTCTACTCTTCCTTTTGTGGGTTACATTGACAGAATGGGGTCAGTCTGCTCTTCACTGGGTGTGTTACATTGACAGAGTGGGGTCAGTCTGTACTTCCCGGGTTGTGTTACATTGACAGAGTGGGGTCAGTCTGCTCTTCCTTTGGTGGGTTACATTGACAGAGTGGGTTAAGTCTGCACTTCCCTGAGTGTGTTACATTGACAGAGTTGGGTCAGTCTGCTCTTCCTTTGGTGGGTTACGTTGACATAGTGGGGTCAGTCTGCTCTTCCCTGAGTGTGTTACTTTGACAGAGTGGGGTCAGTCTGCTCTTCCCCGGGTGTGTTACATTTACAGAGTGGGATCAGTCTTCTCTTCCCTGGGTGTGTTACATTGACAGAGTGATGTCAGTCTGCTCTTCCCTGGGTGTGTTACATTGACAGAGTGGGGTCAGTCTGCTCTTCCTGGGTGGGTTACATTGACAGAGTGGGGTCAGTCTGATCTTCCCTGGGTGTGTTACATTGACAGAGTGGGGTCAGGCGGCTCTTTCCTTGGTGTGTTACATTGTAAGGTTAGAGTCAATCTGTTCTTCCCTGGGTGTGTTACATTGACAGAGTGGGGTCAGTCTACTCTTCCTTTTGTGGGTTACATTGACAGAATGGGGTCAGTCTGCTCTTCCTTTGGTGGGTTACATTAACAGTGTGGGTTAAGTCTGCACTTCCCTGAGTGTTTTACATTGACAGAGTTGGGTCAGTCTGCTCTTCCTTTGGTGGGTTACGTTGACATAGTGGGGTCAGTCTGCTCTTCCCTGAGTGTGTTACTTTGACAGAGTGGGGTCAGTCTGCTCTTCTTTGGGTGGGTTACATTGACAGAGTGGGGTCAGTCTGCTCTTCCCTGAGTGTGTTACATTGACAGAGAGGGGTCAGTCTGCTCTTCGTTGGGTGGCTTACATTGACAGAGTGGGGTCAGTCTGCTCTTCCCTGGGTGTGTTACATTGACAGAGTTGGGTCAGTCTTCTCTTCCCTGGGTGTGTTACATTGACAGAGTGGGGTCAGTCTGCTCTTCCCTGGGTGTGTTACATTGACAGAGTTGGGTCAGTCTTCTCTTCCCTGGGTGTGTTACATTGACAGAGTGGGGTCAGTCTGCTCTTCCCTGAGTTTGTAACATTGACAGAGTTGGGTCAGTCTGCTCTTCCCTGGGTGTGTTCCATTGACAGAGTTGGGTCAGTCTGCTCTTCCCTGGGTGGGATACATTGACAGAGTGGGGTCAGTCTGCTCTGCCCTGAGTGTGTTACATTGAAAGATTGGGGCCAGTCTGCTCATCCCTGGGTGTGTTACATTGACAGAGTGGTGTCAGTCTGCACTTCCCTCGGTGGGATACATTGACAGAGTGGGGTCAGTCTGCTCTTCCCTGAGTGTGTTACATTTAAAGATTGGGGCCAGTCTGCTCATCCCTGGGTGTTTTATATTGACAGATTGGGGTCAGTCTGCTCTTCCTTGGGTGGTTTACATTGACAGAGTGGGGTCAGTCTGCTCTTTCCTGGTTGTGTTACATTGTCAGATTAGAGTCAGTCTGCACTTCCCTGGGTGTGTTACATTAACAGAATGGGGTCAGTCTGCTCTTCCTTTGGTGGGTTACATTGACAGAGTGGGGTTAGTCTGCTCTTCCCTGGATGTGTCACATTGACAGTCTGCGGTCAGTCTGCTCTTCCCTGGGTGTGATACATTGACAGAGTGGGGTCCGTCTGCTCTTCGCTGGGTGTGTTTCAATGACAAAGTGAGTTCAGTCTGCTCTTCCCTGGATGTGTTACATTGACAGAGTGAGGTCAGTCTGCTCTTCCCTGGTTGTGTTACATTGTCAGAGTGGGGTCAGTCTGCTCTTCGCTGGGTGTGTTAAAATGACAGCGTGGGGTCAGTCGGCTCTTCCCTTGGTGTGTTTCATTCACAGAGTGGTGTCAGTCTGCTCTTCCCTGAGTGGTTTACATTGACAGAGTGGGGTCAGTCGATTCTTCCCTGGGTGTGATACATTGACAGAGTGGTGTCAGTCTGCTCTTCCCTGGGTGTGTTACATTGACAGAGAGGGGACATTCTGCTCTTCCCTGGGTGGGTTACATTCAGAGTGGGGTCAGTCTGCTCTTTCCTGGGTGTGATACATTGACAGAGTGGGGTCCGTCTGTTCTTCGCTGGGTGTGTTAAAATGACTGCGTGAGGTCGGTCTGCTCTTCCCTGGGTGTTTTACATTGAAAGGGAGGGGTCAGTCGGCTCTTCCCTTGGTGTGTTTCATTCACAGAGTGGTGTCAGTCTGCTCTTCCCTGAGTGGTTTACATTGACAGAGTGAGGTCAGTCTGCTCATCCCTGAGTGTGTTACATTGAAAGATTGGGGCCAGTCTGCTCATCCCTCGGTGGGATACATTGACAGAATGGGGTCAGTCTGCTCTTTCCTGGTTGTGTTACATTGTCAGATTAGAGTCAGTCTGCACTTCCCTGGGTGCGTTACATTGACAGAGTGGGGTCAGTCTGCTCTTCCTTTGGTGGGTTACATTGACAGAGTGGGGTTAGTCTGCTCTTCCCTGGGTGTGTTACATTGACAGAGTGGGGTCAGTCTGCACATCCCTCGGTGGGATACATTGACAGAATGGGGTCAGTCTGCTCTTTCCTGGTTGTGTTACATTGTCAGATTAGAGTCAGTCTGCACTTCCCTGGGTGCGTTACATTGACAGAGTGGGGTCAGTCTGCTCTTCCTTTGGTGGGTTACATTGACAGAGTGGGGTTAGTCTGCTCTTCCCTGGGTGTGTTACATTGACAGAGTGGGGTCCGTCTGCTCTTCCCTGGATGTGTCACATTGACAGTCTGAGGTCAGTCTGCTCTTCCCTGGGTGTGATACATTGACAGAGTGGTGTCCGTGTGCTCTTCCCTGTGTGTGTTACATTGACAGAGAGGGGTCATTCTGCTCTTCCCTGGGTGGGTTACATTCAGAGTGGGGTCAGTCTGCTCTTTCCTGGGTGTGTTACATTGACAGAGTGGTGTCCGTGTGCTCTTCGCTGGGTGTGTTACATTGACAGAGTGGTGTCAGTCTGCCCTTCTCTGGCTGGGTTCCAATTAAAGTGTGGGGTCAGTCAGCTCTCCCCTGGGTGTGTTACAATGACAGAGTTTGGTCAACCTGCTCTTCACTGTCCTTGTTACATTGACAGAGTGGGGTCCGTCTGCTCTTCCCTGGATGTGTCACATTGACAGTCTGCGGTCAGTCTGCTCTTCCCTGGGTGTGTTACATTGACAGAGTCAGGTCAGTCTGCTCTTCCCTGGGTGTGTTACATTGACAGAGTGGGGTACGTCTGCTCTTCCCTGGGTGTGTTACATTGACAGAGTGGGGTCAGTGTGCTCTTCCCTGGATGTGTTACATTGACAGAGTGAGGTCAGTCTGCTCTTCCCTGGGTGTGTTACATTGACAGAGTGGGGTCAGTCTGCTCTTCCCTGGGTGTGTTACATTGACAGGGAGGGATCAGTCTGCTCTTCCCTGTGTGGGTTAGATTGACAGAGTGGGGTCAGTCTGCTCTTCCCCGGGTGTGTTACATTGACAGAGTGGGATCAGTCTTCTCATCCCTGGGTGTGTTACATTGACAGAGTGATGTCAGTCTGCTCTTCCCTGGGTGTGTTACATTGACAGAGTGGGGTCAGTCTGCTCTTCCTGGGTGGGTTACATTGACAGAGTGGGGTCAGTCTGCTCTACCCTGGGTGTGTTACATTGACAGAGTGGGGTCCGTATGCTCTTCACTGGGTGTGTTACATGACAGTCTGCCGTCAGTCTGCTCTTCCCTGGGTGTGTTACATTCGCAGAGTGGGGTCAGTTTGCTCTTCCCTGGCTGTCACACACTGACAGAGTAGGGTCAGTCCACTCTTCCCTGGGTGTGTTGCATTGACAGAGTGAGGTCAGTCTGCTCTTCCCTGGTTGGGTTTCAATGTCAAAGTGAGGTCAGTCTGCTCTTCCCTGGGTGTGTTACATTGACAGAGTGAGGTCAGTCTGCTCTTCCCTGGGTGTGTTACATTGTCAGAGTGGGGTCAGTCTGCTCTTCCCTGGATGTGTTACATTGACAGAGTGGGGTCAGTCTGCTCTTCCCTGGGTGTGTTACATTGACAGAGTTTGGTCAATCTGCTCTTCCCTGGGTGTGATACATTGACAGAGTGGGGTCCGTCTGCTCTTCGCTGGGTGTGTTAAAATGACTGCGTGGGGTCAGTCTGCTCTTCCCTGGGTGTTTTACTTTGAAAGGGAGTGGTCAGTCGGCTCTTGCCTTGGTGTGTTTCATTCACAGAGTGGTGTCAGTCTGCTCTTCCCTGACTGGTTTACATTGACAGAGTGGGGTCAGTCGACTCTTCCCTGGGTGTAATACATTGACAGAGTGGTGTCAGTCTGCTCTTCCCTAGGTGTGTTACATTGACAGAGAGGGGTCATTCTGCTCTTCCCTGGGTGGGTTACATTCAGAGTGGGGTCCGTCTGCTCCTCCCTGGAAGTGTCACATTGACAGTCTGCGGTCAGTCTGCTCTTCCCTGGGTGTGTTACATTTACAGAGTCAGGTCAGTCGGCTCTTCCCTGGGTGTGTTACATTGACAGAGTGGGGTCCGTCTGCTCTTCCCTGGGTGTGTTACATTGACAGAGTGGGGTCAGTCTGCTCTTCCCTGGATGTGTTACATTGACAGAGTGAGGTCAGTCTGCTCTTCCCTGGGTGTATTACATTGACAGAGTGGGGTCAGTCTGCTCTTCCCTGGGTGTGTTACATTGACAGGGAGGGATCAGTCTGCTCTTCCCTGTGTGGGTTACATTGACATAGTGGCATCAGTCTGCTCTTCCCTGGGTGTGTTACATTGACAGAGTGTGTTCAGTCTGCTCTTCCCTGGTTGTGTTAAATTGACAGCGTGGGGTTAGTCTGCTCTTCCCTGGGTGTGTTACATTGACAGATTGGGGTCAGTCTGCTCTTCCCTGGGTGTGTTACATTGACAGAGTGGCGTCAGTCTGCTCTTTCCTGGGTGTGATACATTGACAGAGTGAGGTCAGTCTGCTCTTCCCTGGGTGTGTTACATTGACAGAGTATTGTTAGTCTGCTGTTCCCTGGGTGTTTTACATTGACCGAGTGGGCTCAGTCTGCTCTTCCTTAGGTGTGTTTCATTCACAGAGTGGGGGTAGTCTGCTCTTCCCTGGGTGTTTTACATTGACCGTGTAGGATCAGTCTGCTCTTCCTTGGGTGTGTTACATTAACAGAGTGGGGTTAGTCTGCTGTTCCCTGGGTGTTTTACGTTGACAGAGTGCGGTCAGTCTGCTCTTCCCTGGGTGTGTTACATTGACAGAGTGTGATTCTTCTTCTCTTCCCTGGGCGGGATACACTAACAGAGTGGATTCAACAGTGTTGGTTAGGGAGCAGTTAGGGAGGGGTAGATTGCAGTGTTGGGTAGTTATCTGTCAGGGAGGGGGAGATTGCAGTGTTGGGTAGGGATCATTCAGGGAGGGGGAGATTTCAGTGTTGGGTAGGGATCTGTCAGGGAGGGGGAGATTGCAGTGTTGGGTAGGGATCAGTCAGGGAGTTGGGATTGCAGTGTTGGGTAGGGATCAGTCAGGGACGGGGAGATTGCAGTGTTGGGGAGGGATCAGTAAGGGAGGGGGTGATTGCAGTGTTGGGTAGGGATCAGTCAGGGAGGGGGTGAGTGCAGTGTTGGGTAGTGATCGAGGGAAATCAGGAGGGCAAAAAGGGGACATGAGTTTGCTTTGACAAATACGGTTAAGGAGAATCCAAATGAATTTTACAAATGCATAACGGCCAAAGGGTCAATGGGGAGCGAATTGGACCCCTCAAAGAATAAGACAGCCTACACATGGAGCTGCAGGAGATGGGGGAGAAACTGAACAAGTATTTCCTGTCGAGAAGGACATGGAAGATACAGAATAGAATGATGGTTTGGGAAACAGCATTGGGAAATAGATGGTGTCATCTTGTAAAATGTCCATATTACAGAGGAGGAGGTGCTGGATGTCTTGAAATGGTTAAAGGCGGATAAATCCCCAGGACCTGATCAGGTGTACTCTCGATCTCTGTGGGATGCTAGAGAAGTGATTGCTGGGCCTCTTGCTGAAATATTTGTATCATCGATAGACACAGGTGAGATGCCAGAAGACTGGAGGTTGGGCTAACATGGTGCCACTGTTTAAGAAGGCTGGTAAGGACAAGCCAGGGAACTACAGACTGGTTCGCCTGACGTCAGTCGTGGGCACATTGAGAGACGGATACATGAGGGACAGGAACTACATGTGTTTAGAAAGGCAATGTCTAATTGGGGATAGGCAGCATTGCTTTGTACATGGGAAATCATGGCTCAAGATATTGAGTTTTTTGAAGAAGTAACAAAAGGATTGATGAGGGCAGCGCGGTGGATGTGAGTGATATGGACTTCAGGAAGGTGTTCGAAATGTTTCCACATAGGAGATTGGAGAGCAAGGATAGATCTCATGGAATACAGGGAAAACCAGCCATTTGGATACAGAACTGGCACGAAGGTAGAAGACAGAGGGTGGTTGTGGAGGGTGGCTTTTTCAGCCTGGAGACCTGTGACCAGTGGAGTGCCACAAGGATCGGTGCTGCGTCCACTACTTTCCATCAATTATATAAATGATTTGGATGTGAACACAGCAGGTACAGTTAGTAAGTTTGCAGATGACACCAAAATTGGATGTGTAGTGGACAGTGAAGAATGTTGCTTCACATTATAACGGGATGGTGAACTGATGGGCCAATGGGCTGAGGAGTGGGAGATGGAGCTTCATTTAGATAAATGGGAGGTGCTACATTTTGGAAAAGCAAAAGTCTTCGCAGGACTTTAACACTTAATGTTAATGTCCCAGGGAGTGTTTCTGAACAAAGAGACCTTGGAGTGCAGGGTCATTGTTCCTTGAAAGGAGAATTGTGGATCGATAGGATAGTGAAGAAGGTGTTTGTTATGCTTGTGTTTAATAGTCAGTGCATTGAGTAGAGGAGTTGGGAGGTCATGTTGTGGCTATACAGGATATTGGATAAGTCACTTTTGGAATATTGTGTGCAATTCTTGTCTCCTCCCTATCGGAAGGATGTTGTATTTATTGAAAGGTTTCAGAAAAGATTTACAAAGATGCTGATAGGGTTGGAGGATGTGAGCTACATGGAGAGGTGAAATCGGCTGGGCCTGTTTTCCCGAGAATGTCTGAAGCTGAGGGGCACCCATATGGAGGTTTATAAAACCATGAGATGAATCGATAGATATAACAGACATGTTCTTTTCCCTGGGATGGGGTAGTCCAGAACTGGAGGGCCCAGGTTGACGGTGAGACGGGAAAGATATAAAAGGAACGTAAGGGACAACGTTTTGATGTGGAGGGTGTTGCGTGTATGGAATTAACTGCCAGATGAAGTGGTGGAGGCTGGTACAATTACTGCATTTAAAAGGCATTTGGATGGGGATACGAACAGGAAGGGTTGAGAGGGATTTGGGCCAAGTGCTGGCAAATGTGATGAGATTATGTTAGGATATGTGGGTGACGTGGATGAGTTGGACCGAAGGCCCTGTTTCTGTGCTGTCCATCTCTCTGACTCTAAATGTTTTCCACTGTCCATTTCCAGCCACACACTTCACTGTTTTCCCTGTTTCCCTTGGTCAGTTCCCCTCTCAAACACATGTCAATGGCTTTGGTTATGATTGTTGAGTGTGTTTTATGGTCACTTTAACAATCCATCATCTCGTTGAATTCCACTACACTGCAATTTCCCAGAGGATATCTCAGTGGGACATTACTGCTTCCCTCAGCGTCATCACCCAACGGTCGATCTGAGATAGTCACCTCCCTGGCCGTTTGCACAATGTGTTATTCAAAGAAACACTGATAGAAACATCCAAAGAGGAGTTCGGAGACCATCACTTTTGCCGATGTGACTGTCCCAGATTATACAAAGACTGAAGTCTCCCAGAATTATCACAGTGCCTTTGTATTACACAGGAATTCATTCGAATTTGTAACAGGGCTGAGCAATAAAATGCTGTTAGGCAGCCTCTAAACTGTTCTCCTGCTTGTGTTTTTGACACGTGTTACCCAGAATCTGCATTCAGGCTGATTCAGCTGCATCATCTGAGGCCAAATGCTTTCTCTGTCATGCCTTTGTTACCCATTACTGTCAGGGTTACCCATCCTGCACTCCCTGTCACCCCTCAAGGAGGTGGACAATAGAATATTCATGTTCCACCTTTTGTTCACCCTGTCACCACTAAACCTCATTTATCTCTGTGCCACAGTCCATCCTCCTCATTGCAGAGACTTTGTCCATTCCAAAAAAGAACATTACGACTGGCTCTTTCCACAATTTCTTGTCACAGTCCAATTCACTGATGTATAGTTTCAGTTAAACTCTGTCTCTTTCTGTTCCTTTCTGCTTGTCTTCAGCTACATTGCCATTTATGTTTGGATTTGGAAAGCTCCTTTCACCTGAACCCTGGCCCTGCATCCTCTCTGTCAGTTTAAAGTCCTGCCCATGAGCTTCCCGACATGGTTGACCAGGACACTGCTCCCAACAGTGTTGTGGTTAATTCACCCATGGGATGTTGCTGTCTCTGGCTGGCCAGCATCGCATGTCCACCCCGAGCTGCCCCTGAGCTGAGTGCCTTGCTGGATCATTACAGAGGTCTGTTTAGAGTCAACCCCATCGCTCTGGGTCTGGATCATGTGTAGGCCAGACCCGCTGTCTATGATAGATTTCCTTCTTAAAAGGATATTAAGCAGTTAGATGGGTTATACTGGACACTGGCATTAACATCTGGATGAACAGTCGGGTGAGAATAGCACGAGGCCATCACCTGTCCCACTCGTAGCTCACCTGTCACTGAGTACTGATCCCCGTGCACCATGAATCAAACCCCTTTCATCATGACCATTGTGTGATCCTGATACCTTCCTGCACTCTGGTGATATCACTCAGTATCTCTCCATGTGGTATCCCTCACTGTGTGGGTCTAATTGCTGCATCTCTCAGCGTCTCTCATTCTTGCAGCTACTCCAGATCCTGAGCCAATGGAATTCCCCATTCCAGAGAGACACAGCAGCACAGGCTAGGGATGGAGACTGGGATTTTCCAGATCCTCCATGTGTAAACCTCAAGGCATCAGTCTAATTTCCCATTCTGTCTGTTTCTCTGTCTCCTGTAGGTACTCAGGATGTTCCTGTCTCAGCCGAATTCCTAATTCCTGTCTCGTCCATAACCACATCAAAGACGCTTGGTCAGCCAGAGAGAGATGGAGAGGGAGATCTGGAGCCTTCAGTAAATCCTGCAGCCGGTAAGATCACTCAGAGTAAAGAGCACAGAGGGGCTTAGTGGTCTTCTGTATTCAGACCCGGAAGACAGGACATGGACATAGGGCTGGGTAAGGAACAGCTACATTCTAGGCTTCATTCCACCATCTTGTAAGGGTCCTGTTCTCACCTCTGCTGTACTGGTCCTCCCTGAGACATCTCTCTCTCTCTCTCTCAGACTCCCTGTCTCTTTTTCTCGATCCCCTCTCTCACTCCCTCACTATCTATCTCTCACCCTCTCACTCTCATTCTGTCTCTCAGCCCCCCCTCACCTTCTCTTTCTATCTCTCTTCCCCTCACACACTCTCTCTCTCACCCACTCACTCACTCTCCACCTCATCCCTGTCTCTCACCTGACTCTCTCTCTCCCCACCTCGCGTGCTTCTCACTCATGTCCCTCTCTCTCTAGCTCACCTTGTATCTTTCCCTATCTCGCTCTCCCCCTCTTTCTATCTTTTTCTCTCTCTCTTTCTCTCTCTTGTCCCCTTATCGCACACTCTCTCTCGATCTCTCAGACTCTCTCTCATTTCCGTCCCCTCACTCATTCACTCACACTTGCACCTCTCTCTGTCTGTCTCTCGCTCACCCACTATCTCACCCGTCTCTCTTGCTCGCACCTCGCTCTCCCCATCTCTCACCCTTCACTCTCTCTCTCTCCACTCTCTCATTTTCTCCCCATCTCCACCCCCTCTCTGCCCCCTTTCTCCCCCCACTCTCTCTCCCCACTCACTCTCCCCCATGCTCTCACCCCTCTCTCTTCCCCTCCCCTCACTCTCCCCCATTGACCCACTCTCTCGAACCCCCTCTCTCAGCCCTCTTCTCTCGACCCCCTCACTGTCCCCCCTCTCTCGACACACCTCTCACAACCACTCCCTTCGAAAGCCCTCACTCGACTACCCCCTCTCGACCCCTGCACTCGACCCCTTTCTGTCCCGTTCTCTCTCTCTAATCCATCTCTCTCTAACCCCTCTCTCTCCCCTATCTTTCCCCTTCTCTTTCCCCTTTTCTCTACCCTTCTCTCTCCCCTATCTCTCCCGGTACCTCTCCCCTATCTCTCCCCAATCTCTCCCCCTTATCTCGCCCCTTATCTTTCCATCTCTCTCTGCCCCTCTCTCTTCCCTCGCTCTTTCTTCCCCCCTCTTTCTTTCCCCCACCTGTCTCTCCCCCACCTCTCTTTCACTTACCTCTCTATCTCCCTCACCTCTCTCTCACCACCTCTCTCTCCCCTCTCTCTCCCCTCTCTCTCCCAATCCCTCTTTCCCCCTCACTCTCTCTCCCTCACTCTCTCCCACTCCCCCTGCCCCCCTCTCTCGCCCCCTTCTCTCTCCACCCTCACCCTTTATCCTTCTCAATACTCCCCTCTCTCTACCCCTGTCTCTCTACCCCCAGTCTCTCTCTCCTCTCTCTCTCCACACTCTCTCCCCTCTCCATCTTCCCTCTCACATCTCTCCGTCTCTTCTATCTCCATCTCCCCCTCTCTTCCCCACTCTTTTCCTCCGCTGCAGTCTTCCCCCTCTGTCTCCCCCCCCATTCTGCCACCCCTCTCTCCCCACGCTCTGTCTCTTGCTCCCCGCTCGCTCTCGCCCTCTCTCTCTCCCTCTCTCTTTTCCCATCTCTTGCCTCCTCTCTTGCCTCACTCTCACCTTTCTCTTTCTCCCCCTCTCTCTCCCCCCTCTCTCTCCCCCACTCTCTCCCCACTCCTTGTCTCTCCCCCTCCCTGTCTCCCCCTCCCTCTCTCCCCTTCCTGTCTCCCCCTCTCTCGCCCCCTCTTTTGACCCCCTCACTCTGTCACTGCACTCCCCCTCCCCCTCCCCCTCCCCCTCTCACTCCCTCCCTCTCTCTCTCCCCACTCTTTACCCCCTCTCTTCCCCCTCTCCCCACCCTCTCTACACCCTCTCTCCCCCCACTCAATCCCCCCACTCACTCCCCCACTCTATCTCACCCCCTCTCTCTCCCCCTCTCTCACATCTCTTTCTCCCCCTCTCCCTACCCTCTCTCTGTCACATCCTCTCTGTCTCCCCTCTCGCTCGTCACCCTCTCTCGCCCATCGCTTCTCGCTCGCTCTCCCCTCTCCCTTCCCCTCTTTTTCTCCCTCTCTCTCTGCCCGTTTCACTCACCTCTCTCTCTCCTCTCTCTCTCCCCGCGCTCTCTCCCCCTCTCTGTCTCCCCATCTCTCTCTCCCCTTCTCCCCCTCTCTCTCCATCCTTCTCTCCCCCTCCTCTCTCCCCTCTCTCCCCCTCTCTCTCCCCTCCTCTCTCCGCCCTCTCCCTTGACCCCTCTCCGTTGGCCCTACTCCCCTCTTTCGCTCTCCTTCTCTCTGCCCTTCCCTCTCTTCCCCTCTCTCTCTTTCCTCCTCTCTCTTCCCCTCTCTCTTTCCCTGACCTCTCTCACCCACACCTCTCTCTCACTCACCTCTCTCTCTCCCCCACCTCTCTCTCTCCCCCACCATTGTCTCTCCCCCGCTTCTCTCTCTCTCCCACCTCTCTCTCTCCCCGCTCTCTCACCTTTCCCTCACCTCACTCCCCCTCCTCCTCTCTCTCTCCCCCTTTCTCTCTCCCTCTGTCTCTCTCTCTCTACCCACTCACTGTCCCTTACTCGTTCTCCCCCACTCTCTCCACCCTCCATCTCTCCCCCTTCTCTCTCTCCCACTCCCTCTGTCCCCCTCTCTCGCCCTCTCTCTCACCCCACTTCTCTCCCCCTCTCTTTTTATCCTTTTCACTACTCCACTTCTCTACCCCTGTCTCTCAACCATTTCTCTCTCTCTGTTTCTCCCCTCTATATCTCCCCTCTCCATCTTCTCTCTCTCATTCTTTGTCCCCCCTCTCTCATCTCCCCCCCTCTCTCCCCACTCTCTCCCACGCTCTCTGACTTTCCCCTCTCTCCAACCTCTCTCATCCCTCTCTCGCCACCTCTTCCCTCTCTCTCCCCTCTCGCCCCTCTCCCTCCTCTCTCTCACCCTCTCTCTCCCCCTCACTCTTTCCCCTCCCTCTCCCCCTCTCTCTTTCCCCCTCTCTCGCCCCAATCTCTCACCCCACTCTCTCCCCCTCTCGCTCTCCACCCTCTCTCTCTCCCCCTCTTTCTCTCCCCCCTCTCTGTCCCCTCTCTCTCTCTCCCCTCTGTCTCCCCTCTCTCTCTCTCCCCCTCTCTCTCTCACCCCCTCTCCCTCCCCACTCCCTTTCTCTCCCTCTCTTTCTCCTCTCTCTCTCCCCCCCTCACTTTCCCTCGTTCTCTCCCCTCTGTTCTCTCCCCTCCCTCTCTCCCTCTCTCACACCCGTCTCTCGAGCCCCTCTCTCTCTGCCCTTCCCTCTCTCCCCTCACTCTGTCACCTCACTCTCCCTCCCCCTCTCATCCCCTCTCACTCGCTCTCCCCGCACTTCACCCTCTCTCTCTACCCCCTCTCTCTATTACGCCTCACTCTCTCTCCCCCTCTCTCTTCACTAACTCTCTCCCCACTCTGCCACCGAACCTTCTCCCCCTCTCTCCCTCTCTCACTCCCTCCTTCTCTCACCTTCTCACTCTGCCCCACTCTATTCCCCACTCTCTCCCTCACTCTCTACCCCTTCTCCCACACTCTCTCCCCACACTCTCTCCCTCCACTCACTCCCCCATTCTCTCCTCCAACTCTCCCCCACTCTCTCCCCCATCTCTCCCCCTCTCTCCCTCCCTCTCTCTCTCGCCCCTTCTCTCTCCCACACTTTGTCGCGCCACCCTCTCTCACCCACCAATCTAGCCCCCACGCTCTCACCCCCACTCTCTCGTCCGGTCTCATTCTCCCCCTCTCTCTCTCTCCCTACCGCCCTCTCCCCCCACCACACTCTCTCTCTCTCTCCCTCTATCTCTCCGCCTCTCTCCCCGTGCTCTCTCCCACTCTATCTTCCCCCTTTCTCGCCACACTCTCTCTCTTTCTGCCCCCTCTCCCCCCTCTCTACCCACTCTCTCTCCCCCCTCTTTATCCCCCTCTCTCTCCCCCTCTCTCTCTCCCCCTCTCTCGCCCGCTTTCTCTTCCCCGTCTCGCCCCCCTCACTCGCCACCCTCTCTACCCTTCTCTCTCTCCCCGCTCTCCCTACCCCTCTCTCTCGCATTTTCTCTTTCTCCCCCCTCGCCCCTCTCTCTCTCCCTCTTTCTCACCCCCTCTTGCCCCTCTCTCGCCCGCCTCTCTCGCCTCCTTTTGCACTCCCACTCTCCCCTCTCTTTTCCTCTCCCTCTCACTCTCCCCATCTCTCTCCCCATCTCTCTCCCCTCTCTCTCCCCGCACTCTCTCCCCCTTTCTGCCCCCTCTCTAACCCGCTCCCTCGCTCCCTTCATCCTCCCCCTTTCTCTCCCTCCGTCTCTCCCCCTCCCCATCGCGCTCCCCCTCTCTCTCCCCCTCTCTCCCCCCGACTCTCCCCTCTCTGTCCCCCACTCTCGCCCCTCTAACCCCTCTCTCCTCTCCCCATCTCTCCCCTCCCTCTCCCCACTCTCTACCCCACTCTCTCATCCCCTGTCTCTATCAGATCTCTCTCTACCCAGCTCACCCTCTCTCTCTACCCCTCAAACTCTCTCTTCCCCCCGCTCTTCACTAACTCTGTCACCTAAATCTCTCGCCTCTCTCTCTCTCCGTCTCTCACTCCCTACCTCTCTGACACTCTCACTCTCCCCTCTCTCTCCCCTCTCTCTCCCACACTCTCACCCTCTTTCCTTCCCCCTCTCTCCACCTCCCTCGCCCCCTTCCTCTCCTTCCAACTCTCTCTTCCCGTCTCTCCCCCCTCTCCCCGTCGCTCTCCCCGTCTCTCTTCCCATCTCTCTCCCCCTCCCTCTCCCCTCTCTCTCTCTGCCTCTCACTCCCCCACTCTCTTTCCTCACTCTCTTCCCCCACTCTCACCCCCATCTCTCTCTCCTCTCTCTCACCCCGGTCTCACCCCCTCTCTGTTATCCTCTCTCCCCCTCCCTCGCACCTTCCTCTCCCTCCCCCACTCTCTCCCCATCTCTCTCCCCTCTCTCTCCCCCCACTCTCATCCCCTTTCTGTCCCCCTCTCTCACCCTCCCTCGCACGTTCCTCTCCCATCCCTCCCTCTCTCCCTGTCTCTCCCTCGCCCTCTCCCCTCTCTCTTTCCCCCTCTCTCTCCCCATCTCTCTCCCCCACTGTCTTCCCCCTCTCTCTCACCCCCGGCTCTCTCACCCCCGTTCTTTCATCACCCTCCCTCCCATCTCTCTCCCTCTCTCTCTCCCCCTCCATCTCTCCCCCACTCTCTCCCTCTCTTCCCTTTTTCTCCCCTCTCTCTCACTGCCCCCTCTGTCTCCCCCCTCTCTCTCCTCTCTCACCCCCCTCTTTCACCCCCCACTCTCGCTCCCTCTCTCGCCCCCTCCCTCTCCCCCTCTCTTTCCCCCCACTCTCTCCCCCACTCTCTGCCCCCTCTCTCTAACACCCCACTTTCTTACCACCACTCCCTCAGTCCCTCTCTCTCCCCTCTCTCACCCCCCCTCACCCCCCACTCTCGCCCCCTCTCTCTCCCCCTCTCTCCCTCTGTCTCTCCCGCCTCTCCCCGTCACTCTACCCGTCTCTCTCCCCCTCTCCCTCTCTCTCTCCCTCCTCTCTCTTCCCCCTCTCTTTCCCCCCACTCTCTCCCCCACTCTTTGCCCCCTCTCTCTAACACCCCGCTCTCTTACCTCCACTCCCTCAGTCCCTCTCTCTCACCACCCTCTCTCCCCTCTCTCACCCTCTCTTTCTCTCTCTCGCCCTGTCTCTCCCACACTATCGCTCCCCCTCTCTCTCCCTCTCACTGTCCCGCACTCTCTTCCTCCTTTCTCTCCACGCACTCTCTCTCTCTGCCCCCCATCTCTCCTGTCTTTCTCCCCTCCCTCTCCCTGCTATCCTTTCCCCACTTTTTCTCCACACTCTCTCTCACTGTCCCCTGTCTCTCCCCCATCACCCTCTGTCTCGCCCCCTCTCTCGCCACCCTCTCTCGCCACCCTCTCTCACCCCCTCTCTCTCCCCTCTCTCTACCCTTCTCTCTTGCATCCTCTCACTCCCCCTCTCTCTCCCCCCTCTCTCCTTTCTCTCTCCCCTCTCTCTCATCCCCTCTCATCCCCCCTCGCCCGCCTCTCTCACTCCCTCTCGTGCCCCCTCTCCCCTTTCTCTCCCTCTCACTCTCGCCATCTCTTTCCCCATCACTCTCCCCATCTCTCTCCCCCTCTCTCCCCTCGCCGCCTTCGTCTCCCTCCCCCTGTCTCTCTCCCCGTTCTCTCCCCCTCTCTCTCCCCTCTCTTTCCCTCTCTCTCTCCAACTCTCTCTCCCCCTCTCCCCCTCTCCCCCTTTCTCTCATTCCCCGCTCTCTCTCACCCCCGCTATGTCACCCCCTCTCTCCCCTGTCTCACTCTTACCCTCTCTCTCCCCGTTTATCTCTGCCCTCTCTCTCCCTCTCACTCTCCCGCTCACTCTTCCCCCTTTCTCCCCACACTCTCTCTCTCAGCCCCCTCTCTCTCCACCTCTCTCTCCCCCTCTCCCCACCTCTCGCCCCCCTCTCTCATACTTTTATCTCGCCCCGTCTCTCACCCCCCTGTCTTGCCCCACTCTCTCGCCACCCACTCTCGCCCTCTCTCTTGTCCCTTCTCTCGACCCCTCTCCCTCTCCCCATCTCTCCACAATCTCTCCCCGTCTCTCTCCCCGTCTCTCTCCCCGTTCTCCCCGTGTCTGCGTGGGTTTCCTCCGGGTGCTCCGGTTTCCTCCCACACTCCAAAGATGTGCAGGTCAGGTGAATTGGCCATGCTAAATTGTCCGTAGTGTGAGGTAAGGGGTAGATGTAGATGTAGATGTAGATGTAGATGTAGATGTAGATGTAGATGTAGATGTAGATGTAGATGTAGGGGTATGGGTGGGTTACGCTTCGGCGGGGCGGTGTGGACTTGTTGGGCCGAAGGGCCTGTTTCCACACTGTAAGTAATCTAATCTCTCTCTATCCCCTCCCTCTCCCCCTCTCTCTACTCCTCTCTCTCGCACCCTCACTCTCTCCCTCTCTCACCCGCTCTTTCTCCCCTCTCTCTCACCCCATCTCGCCCCCTTGCCCGCTTTTCACGCCCCCTCTCATGCGCCCTTTCTCCCCTCTCTCTCCCTCTCAGTCTCCCCATCTCTTTCGGAATCTCTCTCCCCATCTCTCTACCCTCTCTCCGCGCGCTCTGTCCCCCCTCTCTCACCCCCTTTCTATCCGCCCTCTCCACCTCCCTCGCCCCTTCCTCTCCCTCCCCATCTCTCTCCCCGTCTCTCCCCGTCACTCTCCCCCTCTCTCTCCCCTTCTCTCTCCACGTCTCTCTCTCCCACCCACTCTCTTCCCTCTCTCTCTCCTTCTCTCTCTCACCCCCCTCACACACCCCCAAACTCTCCCCATCTCTCTTCCCCCACTTTCTCCCCCCGCTCTCTGCCCCCTCTCTCTCGCCCTCTCCCCCCTCTCTTCCCCCTCCCTGTCTCTCCCTCTCACCCACCCACTCCCTCCCCACTCCTCTCCCTCTCTCCCCCCTCACTCACCCCCACACTCTCCCCATCTCTCTTCCCCCACTTTCTCCCCCGGCTCTCTGCCCCCTCTCTCCCACCCTCTCTCACTCCCTCCTCCCCCCTCCCCCTCCCTGTCTCTCTTCTCTCTCTCTGTCGCTCTTCCCCCTCTCTGTCTCTCTCTACCGCCTTTCTCTCTTCCCCCTCTCTCTCCCCCTCCCCTCCTCTCTCCCCTTCTCATCACGGTCTCTCTCAGCACCTCTCTCGGCACCTCTCTTTCGCACCCCCCCTCTCTACCCCTCATTCTCTCTCTCCCCTCTCTTTTCACTAACTCTCTCCCCCCACTCTGTCACCTAACTCTCTCCCCCTCTCTCACTCACTCCCTCCCTAACCCTCTCCCTCCACCACTCTCTCCACCACTCTCTCCCCCACTTTCTCCCCGCACTGTCTCTCCCCACTCTCTCTCCCCACTCTCTCCCTCTCTCTCCCTCCACTCTCTGTCCCCCTCCCTCTTCCTGCCTCTCTCTCCTCTCTCTCCCCCACTCTTCCCTCTCTCTCCCCCACTCTCCCCCACTCTCTCTCTCCCCCTCCCTCTCCCCTCTCTCTACCCCACTCTCTCACCTCCTCTCTCTATCCCGTCTCTCTCTACCCCGCTCACCCTCTCTCTCCCCTCTCTATCTCCCCCCCTCTCTCTCTCTCGATTCTCTGGCCACCCCCCTCTGTTCCCCTCTCTCTCCTTTTCTCTCCCCCCGACCCTCCCCTCTCTCTCCCCCACTCTCCCCCCTCTAACACCTCTCTCCCCTCCCCCTCACTCCACCCTCCCTCTCCTCCTCTCTCCCTCCCCCACTCTCACCCCCACTCTCTCCCCACACTGTTTCTCCCCACTCTCTTTCCCCACTCTCTCCCTCACTTTCTCCCCACACTCTGTCTCCCCTCCTTCTCTCCCCCCCTCTCCCCCTCTCTCTCCCTCCAGTCTCTGTCCCCCTCCCTCTTCCCCTCTCTCTGTCCGCCTCTCTCTCCTCTCTCTCCCCCCACTCTCCCCCTCTCTCCCCTCTCTGTCCTCCACCCTCTCACCTCCTCTCTCTATCCCATCTCTCTCTACAACGCTCACCCTGTTTCTCTACCCCTCAAACTCTGTCCCCCTCTCGCTCTTCACTAACTCTGTCGCCTAAATCTCTCCCTTCTCTCTCCCTCTCTCACTCCCTCCCTCTACTCTCCCCTCTCTCCCTGCGCTCTCTTCCCCTCTCTCACCCCCTTTCTGTCCCCCTCTCTCCACCTCCCTCGCCCCCTTCCTCTCAGCCCCCTCTCCCTCCCCGTCTCTCCCCCGTCCCCGTCGCTCTCCCCATCGCTCTCCCCGTCACTCTCGCCCTCTCTCTCTCCCTCTGTCTCCCCCCCTCTCCCCCACTCTCTTCCCCAACTCTCTCCCCTGTCTCTCCCCTCGCTCTCACCCCCTTTCTGTCCCCTCCTCCCCCTTCCTCGCACCTTCCTCTCCCTCCCCCTCTCTTGCCCCGTTTCTACCTCCTCTCTCCCCGTCGCTCTCCCCGGCTCTCTCCCCCTCTCTCTCCCTCCATCTCCCCCTCTCTCTCTCTCCCATCTCTCTTCCTACTCTCTCTTCCCCCACTCTCTCCCCCTCTTTCTCTCTTCTCTCTCCCCCCACTCTGAACCTCTTTCTGTCCCCCCTCTCTCACCCTCCCTCGCACTTTCCTCTTCCTCCCCCTCTCTCGCCACGCCAGTCTCCCCTTCTCACTCTCCTCTCTCTCTCCCCCACTCTTTCCCCATCTCTGTCCCCTCTCTTTCCCCCCGCTCTCAACCTCTTTCTGTCCCCCTCTCTCACCCTCCCTCGCACCTTCCTCTCCCTCTCCCCCTCCCTCTCCCCCTCCCTCTCCCCCCTCTCTCCCCCCCTCTCCCCCCTCTCCCCCCTCTCTCACCCTCTCTCTCCCCCTCTATCTTCCCCCACTATCTCCCCCTCTCTCTTGCACTCCCCGTCTCTCTTCCCCCTCCCTATCTCTCTTTCTCTGCCGCCTCTCTCTCTTCCCCCTCTCTCCACACCCCTCTCACCCCTCTAACCCCTCTCACCCCTCTCCCCTCCTCTCTCGCCTTCTCTCTACCGTCTCTCTCATCCCCTCTCTCTACACCTGTCTCTTTCACCCACTCTCTCTCTCTACACCTCACTCTCTCTCTCCCCCCTCTCTTCACTAACTCTCCCCCCTACTCTGTCACCTAAATCTCTCCCCTCTCTCTCACTCCCTCCCTCCCTAACCCTCTCCCTCCCCCACTCTCTCCCTCACACTCTCTCTCTGCACTCTCTCTCCCCACTCTCTCTCCCCACACTTTCCCCACTCTGTCCCCACACTCTCTCTACCCCTCCCTCTCTCCCCCCTCTCCCCCTCTGTCTCCCTCCACTCTCTGTCCCCCTCCCTCTGTCACCCTCCCTCTGTCCGCCTCTCTCTCCTCTCTGTCCCCCACTCTCCCCCTCTCTCCGCAAACCCTTCTCTCTCCCTCCCTCTCCCCTCTCTCTCTACCCTGCTCACCCCCTCTCGACCCCCAATCTTTCTCTCTCCCTTTCTCTCTTCACTAACTCTCTCTCCCACTCTGTCGCCTAAATCTCTCCCTCTCTCTCCCTCTCTCACTCCCTGCCTCTCATGCTCTCACTCTCTCCTCCCTCTCCCCCACTCTCTTTCCCCACTCTCTTTCCCCACTCTCACATCATCTCTCTCCCCTCTCTCTCTCCCCTCTCTCTCCACCCCTCTCACCCTCCCTCTCTCACCATCTCACTCTCCCCTCTCTCTTTCCCACTCTTTCTCCACTGTCTCCCCCCAATCTCACTCCCCCTCTTTCTCTCCCCCTTTCTCTGCCCCCTTCTTTCTCCACACCCCCCTGACTTTCCCCTTTTCTCAACCCCCACTCTCCCCCTCTCTCTCTCCCCCCCTCTCACAACCTCTCTCTCACACACTCTCTCTCCCCTCACACACTCCCCCCTCTCCCCCTCTCTCGCCTGTCCTTCTCACCTCTCTCTATCACCCTTTCTCTCCCCTCCCACTCTCTCTCCTCTCTCTCCCCACCTCTCTTGCCCCTCTCTATCACACCCTCTCTCTCTCCTCCAGTCTCTCCCCCACTCTCTCTCCTCCACACTCTCTCCCCCTCTCTCTCCAGCCTCTCTCCCTTCTCTCTCCCCCCTCTCCGCCTCTTTCCCCAACTCTCTCTATACCCCCTCTCTCCCCCCTCTCTCTCGCCCCCCCTCGCACCCTCTCTCGCCCCCACTCTTGCCCCCTCTCTTGCCCCCCACTCTTGCCCCCACTCTCGCCCCCTCCCTCGCCCCCTTCCCACCCCCTCTCTCGCATCCACTCTCGCCACCCACTCGTCTCCACTCTCTCCACTCACTCTCACCCCCTCTCTCACCCCCTCTCTCACACCATCTCTCTCCCACCTCTCTCACGCCCCTCCCCCTCCCACTCTCTGACCTCTCTCGCCCCCCCTCTCTCTCTCTCTCTCTCTTCTCTCTCTACCCCCTCTGTCTCTCTCTCCCTCGCTCTATACCCCTGTTTCTCTACCCTTTCTCTCTCTCCCCTCTCTTTCCAACCCTCTCTTTCTCCCCTCTCTCCACCTCCCCCTCTCCATCTCCCCTCTTTTTCACCCCACTCTCTCTCGACTCTCTCCTTCCCCTCTCTTTCTCCCTCCCCTCTCTCCCTCCCCTCTCTCTCTCGCCGGTCTCTTACCCTGCTCTCTTACCCCAATCACTTACGCAAGTGTCTCTCCCTTCTCTCCCAATGCACTCTCACCCCCACTCTCCCCATCCACTCTCCACCCCCACTCTCCCCATCCACTGTCCCTCCCCCACTATTTCCCCCACTCTCTCCAGACCACTCTCTCCCCCCACTCTCTCTCCCCCCACTCTCTCCCCTCACTCTCTCCCCCTCACTCTCCCCCTCTCTCTTCCCCATCTCTGTACACCCTCTCCCACCCCTCTCTGCCCCACTCTCTACCCCCACTCTCCCCCTCCCTCTCTCCCCCTCTTTCTTTCCCCCTCTCTCCCCTCTCTCTACCCACTCTCTCCCCCTCTACCCCCTCTCTTCCCACCTCTCTCGCCTCTCTCTCTCTCGCCTCTCTCCCCCCTTCTCTCTCCCCTCTCTCTACCCCTCTCTATCACCCTCTCTCCAGCCCTCTCCCCTCCTCTCTCCCCCATTTCTTCACCTCTCTCTCCCCAGTCTCTCTACTCTGCTCTCTCTTCCCCCTCTCTTTACCTCCCTCTGTCTCCCCTCTCGCTCTACCCTCTCTTCCGATCCCTCTCCACTCTCTTCCCTTCTCCCCCTCCCCTGTCACCCCCTCTCTCCCCCACTTTCTCCCCACTCTCTCTCTGTCCCCGCGCTCTCTGCCCTCTCTCTCACCCCTCTCTCACCCCCCTCTCCCCCCTCTCTCCCCTCACTCCCTCCCCTCTCTCGACCCCTCTCTTGCCCCCCTCTCTCGCCCACCTTCCTCGATCCCTCCCTCTGCCACCTCTCTCTGCCCCCTCTCTCTGCTCCCCTCTCCCAGCCCCCTCTCCCTGCTGCTCTCTCTCTCTCCCCCCTCTCTCTCCCCCTCACCCTGTCCAGCTCACTCTCCCCCCTCTCTCTCCCCTCTCCCCCTCTCGCTCCCTCGCCCCTCCTTCTCGCCCGCTCTCCCACTATCTCTCTAACCCCTCTCTCACTTCCCCTTCTCTCTCCGCCCTCTCTCTCCTTGTCTCGCTCTCTATCCTGTCTCTCCTCCTCCCCCTCCCTTTCCTCCTCACTCAGTCTATCTACCCCTCACTCTCTCCCCTAACTCTCTCTTCACTAACTCTCTCTCCCAACTCTGTCACAGAACTCTCTCCCCTCTCTCTCTCCCTCTCTCACCCCTTCCCTCTCTCAATCCCTCCCTCACTCACCCTCTCACTCTCCCCATCTCTCCCTCCCCGTCTCCCCCTCTCATCTCCCCCGCTCTCACCCCACTCTCTCCCCTCCTCTCTCTCCCCCTCTCTCCCCTCCTCTTTCCCCTCCTCTCCCTACCCTCCTCTCTCTCGCCCCTCTCTCCCCCCTCTCCCCCTCTGTCTCCCCTCTCACGCTCCCCCTTCTCTCGCCTCCTCTCTCTCCCCTTGTCGCTACTCCCCCACCGTCTGTCTCCCCCTCTCTCCACCACTGTCGACCCGTCTCTCTCCTCTCTCTTGCCCCCCTCTCTGTGTCCCCCTCTCTCTCTCTGTGCCCCACTCACACTGTCCCCTAACTCTGTCCCCCTCGCACTGTCCCTGCGCTCTCTGTTCCTCCTGTCTCTCTGTAACCCCTCTCTCTGACCCCTCTCTCTGCCCCCCTCCTCTCTAACACCGCTCCTCTTCTCCCCCTCCTCTCTGTCCCCGCTCCTCTTTGACCCCCTCTCTCTCTGTTCCCCTCTCTCTGTCCCCCCTCTCTGTGTCCCCCTCTGTCTATTCCCCTCTCTCTGTCCCCCCCTCTCTGTGCCCCCTCTGTCTATTCCCCTCTCTCTGTTCCCCCCTCTCTGTGCCCCCTATGACTATTCCCCTCTCTCTGTCCCCCCTCTCTCTCCGTTCCACTCTGTCTGCCCCCCTCTCTGTTGCCCCTCTCTCTCCATTCCCCTCTCTCTGTCCCCCCTCTATCTGCCCCCTCCTCTCTGTTCCCCCTCTCTCTGAACCCTCCTCTCCCTCTGTCCCCATCTCTCTGTCCACCCACTCACTGTCCCCCTCTATGTCCACCTTCTCTCTTCCCCCTCTTTTAACCCCCCCTCCTCTCCCCATCTCTCCCCTCTCTCTCTCTCCCCCCCCACTCTCTTGCCCCCTCTCTCTGTCCCTTCTCTCTCTGACCGCCCCTCTCTCTGTCACCCAATCTCTCTCTCTCCTCTCTCAGACCCTCCATCTCTCTGTCCCCTTCTCTCAATGCCCCCTCTCTCTCCGTTGCCCTCGCTCTGTCTCCCTCTCTCTGTCCCCCACTCTCTGTCCCCCTCCTCTCTGTCACCCTCTCTCTGTCCTCCCTCTCTCTGTCTCCCCTCTCTCCATTCCCCTCTCTCTGTCCCCCCTCTGTCCCCTCTCTCTCATCGTTCCCCTCTTTCTGCCCCCTCTCTCTCTGTCCTCCCTCTCTGTTCCCCCTCTCTCTCCGTTCCCCTCTCTCTGTCCCCCTATCTCTGTCCCCTCTCTCTGTCGGTTCTCCTCTCTCTGTTCTCTCTCTGTCAACACCCTTTCCGCTCACGTCACCCCTCTTTCTCTGTCCCCCCTCTCTGTCCCCCCTCTCTCTTCGTTCCCCTTCATCTGTCCCCGTCTCTCTGTCGCCCCTCTCTCTGTCTCCCTCTCTCTGTCGCCCCCTCTCTGACCCCCCTCTCTCTGACCCCCTTTCTCTGTCCCCCCTCTTTCTGTCGCCCAAATGTCTGTGCCCCCTCTTCCTCTGTCCACATCTCTCTCTGTCCCTCCCTCTGACCCTCCTCTCTCCATCCCTCCCCTCTATGTCCCCCCTCTCTATCCCACTCCCTCTGTCCCTTCTCTCTGTTCCTCCTCTCTCTGTCCCCCTCCCTCTGTCCCCATCTCTCTGTCCCCATCTCTCTGTCCCCCTCTCTGTCCCTGTCTCTCTGTTCCCCCCCTCTGTCGCCTCTCTCTCTGTCCCCCTCTCAATTCCTCCCCTCTCTGTCCCCCCTCTCTGTCCCCCCCTCTCCCTGTCACCCTTCTGTCTGTCCTTCCTCTCTCTGTCCACCTCTCTCTGTCCCCCTCTCGCTGTCCACCCTCTCTCTCTTCCCCCTCTCTTTATCCCCCTCTCTCTCCCCATCTCTCCCCTACCTCGCTCCTCCACTGTCTTGTCCCCATCTCTCTCTGTCCCCTCCCTCTCTGTACCCCCCTCTCTGTCCCACCCTCTCTGTCCGTCCCCTCTGTCTCCCGCTCCCTTTCACTCTCTTTCTTTCTCCGGTCTCTTAGCCCTCTTCTTTCTGCCCCCCCACTCTCTCTGCGCCCCCTCTCTCTTCCCCCCCCCCCTCTCTCAATGTCCCCCCTCTCTCTGTCCCCACTCTCTCTCGGTCCCCCTCTCTTTGTCCCCCCTCTCTGTACTCCCCGCTCTGTCACCCTCCTCTCTGTCCTCACTCTCTCTTTCACCCTCTCACTCTGTGCCTCCCTCTCCCTCTGTCCCCATTTATCTGTCCACCCCTCTCTCTCTGTACCCACTCTCTGTTCCCCTCTCTCTCTGTCCCCCTCTTTCTCTTCCCCCTATCTCTACCTCCCTCTCTATCTGCTATCACTCCACCGTCTCTCTCCCCCAACTCTCTTGTTCCCCTCTCTCTCTGACCCCCCTCTCTCTCTGACCCCTCTCTCTCTCTGACCGCCCCGTCTCTGTCCCCACTCTCTCTGTCCCCCCGCTCTCTCTGTCCTCTCTCTCTCTGACCCCCTCTCTCTCTGTTCCCCCCCCCCCCCGTCACCCCACTCTCTCTGTCCTCTCTCTGTCCCCCTCTGCCGTCCTCTCTTTGTGACCCCTACTCTCTCTTTCCCCCACCTCTCTCTCTCTCTCTCTCCCGCTGTCTGTCTCACTATCTTGGTCCCCTGTCTCTCTGCCCTTCCTTCTCTCTGTCCCTCCCTCTCAGTCCGCCCCATCTCTCCCTTTCTCTCTTTCCCCTCTCTCTATCCCCCCTCTCTCTGTCGCCCTCTCTGTCCCCTTCTCTCTCTTCCCCCTCTGTCTCCGCTCTCTGTACGCCCTCTCTCAATCCCCCCTCTGTCCCCTCTCTCTCTGTCCCCCCTGTCTGTTCACCCTCTCTCTCTATTCGCCCTCCCTCTGTCCCACTTTCCGTCCCTCCCCTCTCTGTCCCACCTCTCTTTGTCCCCTCTCCTTCTCTCCACTCTCTGTCCCCCCTCTCTCTGTCCCGTCTCTCTCTGTCCGCCTCTCTCTGTCCCCCCCTCTCTGTCCCCTCTCTCTGTTCCCCTCTCTCAGTTCCCCCCTCCGTCCTATCTCTCTCTGACCCCCCCCCTCTGTCCGCTCTCTCTCTGTCCCCCTCTCCATCCCTCCCCTCACTGTTCCCCCTCTGTCCCCCTCTCTCTGTCCCCCCTCTCTCAATCCCCCCCTGCACGCCCTCTTTCTGTCCCCCCCCTCTCTCTGTTCACACTCTCTCTGTCCCACTCTCCGTCCCTCCCCTCTCTGTCCCCCGCCTCTGCCCCTCTCCCTGTCACCCTTCTGTCTGTCCCCCCCTCTCTGTCACCCTCCTCTCTGTCCCCATTCTCTCTGTCCACCCCCTCTCTCTGACCCCCTCTCTCTGTCCCCCTCTCTCTGTTCCCCCATTTCTTTGTCCACACTCTCTCTCTTCCCCCTCTCTTTACCCCCTCTCTCTCCCCACCTCTCCCCTACCTCCCTCTCCCCACTCTCTTGCCCCCCCTCTCTCTGTCCCCCCTCTCTGTACCCACGCTTGGTCACCCTCCTCTCTGTCCCCACTCTCTCTGTCACCCTCTCACTCTGTGCCTCCCTCTCCCTGTGTCCCCATTTCTCTGTCCACCCCTCGCTCTCTGTACACCCCCTCTGTCCACCTCGCTCTGTCGCCCCCACTCTCTGCACCCTTCTCTCTGTCCCCCTCTCTCTCTTCCCCCTATCTCTACCCCCCTCTCTATCCCCTATCACACCACCCTCTCTCTCCCCCCACTCTCTTGGGCACCTCTCTCTCTGTCCCACACTCTCTCTGCCCCCCCCCTCTGTCCCCCTCTCTCTCTGTCCTCTCTCCCTCTCTGTCCCCCCTCTCTCTCTGTCCCCCTCCTCTGTCCCCCCCCCTGTCCTCTCTCTCTGTCCCCCTCTGCCGCACTCTCTCTGTGACCCCCACTCTCTCTGTCCCCCACCTCTCTCTGTCTCTCCCGCTGTCTGTCTCCCTCTCTCGGTCCCCTCTCTCTCTCTGCCCCTCCTTCTTTCTGTCCCCCCGCTCTCAATCCGCCCCATATGTCCACCTCTCTTTCCACACTCTCTCGATCCCCCTCTCTCTATCCCCCTCTCTGTCCCCTCTCTCTCTGTTTGACTTCTCTCTCTGTTCACCCTCTCTCTCTGTCCCCCTCTCCGTCCCTCCCCTCTCTGTCCCAGCTCTCTCTGTCCAACTATCTCTGTCCCTCTCTCTCTGCACCCCCTCTCTCTGTCCCCCTTCTCTCTATCACCCCCTCTCTGTCCCCCTTCTCTGTCCCCCTCTCTCTGCTCCCCCCTCTGTCCCCTCTCTCTCTGCTCCCCCCTCCGTCCCCTCTCTCTCTGTCCCCCTCTCTCTCTGTCCCCCCTCTCTCTGTTCGCCCTCTCTCTGTGCCCCTCTCCATCTCTCCCTTCTCTGTCCCCCCTCTCTGTCCCCCCTCTCTCTGTCACACTCCTCTCTGTTCCCATTCTCTCTGTCCAACCCTCTCACTCTGTATCCTCCTCTCCCTCTGTCCCCATCTCTCTGTCCACCCCTCTCTCTCTGTCCCTCTCTCTCTGTCCCCCCACTCACTGTCCCCCTCTGTCTGTCCACCCTCTCTCTCTTCCGCCTCTCTATACCCCCCTCTCTCCCCATCTCTCCCCTACCTCGCTCCACCCACTCTCTTGTCCCCCCATCTCTCTGTCTCCTCCCTCTCCGTTCCCCCTCTCTCTGTCCCACCCTCTCTCTGTCCCACCCTCTCTCTGTCCGTCCCCTCTGACCCCCTCTCTCTTTCCTCTTTCTTTCCCTACTCTCTCTGCCCCCTCTTTTTGTCCCCCTCTCTCTCCGCCCCCATCTCTCTGTCCCCCTCTCTCAATAGCCCCCTCTCTCTGTCCCCACTCTCTCTGTGTACCCCTCTCTCTGTCCCCCCTCTCTGTACCCATTGCTCTGTCACCCTCCTCTCTGTCCCCACTCTCTCTGTCACCCTCTCACTCTGTCCCTCCCTCTGCCTCTGTCCCCATCTCTCTGTCCACCCCTCTCTCTCTGTTCCCCTCTCTCTGATCCCCTCTCTCTCTGTCACCCCTCTCTCTTCCCCCTCTGCCCTCCATCTCTGACCGCCTCTCCCTCCGTTCCCTCCTCTCTCTGTCCCCCTTTCTCTGCCTCCCCATCCGCCCGCTCTCTGTCCCCCTCTCTCTGTCCCCCTATCTTTGTTTCCCTCTCTCTGTCCACACTCTCTCGGTCCCCTTCTCTCTTTGTCCCCCCTCTCTTTCTGTCCCCCCTCCATAATTGTCCCCCCTCTCTCTGTACCACCCCCGTTCCCCTCTCTTTATACACCTCTCTCTACCCCCTCTGCCGCCCTTTCTCTTTGAACCCCACTCTCTCTGTCCCCCCACCTCTGTCTGTCTCTCCCGCTCTCTATCACCCTCTCTCGGTTCCCTCTCTTTCTGCCCTTCCTTCTCTCTGTCCCCCCACTCTCAGTCTGCCCCCTCTGTCCCCTTCTCTCTTTCCACCTCTCTCTGTCCCTCCCTATCTGTCCCCCTGTCCGTCCCTCTACTGCATCCCCGTCTCTCTGTCTCCCAACTCTTATTGTCCCAACTCTCTCTGTCCCCTCACTCTCTCTGCCCCCGTCTCCATCCCTCTCTCTCTGTCCCCCTCTCTGTCCCCATGCTCTCTCTCTGTCCCCCCCTCTCTGTGTACCCATCTCACAATGTCCTCTCTCTATTACCTCCCTCGCTGTCCCCCCGTCCCGCTCTCTGTCCCCCATTCTCTCCATCCCCCACTCTCTTTCCCCCTCTCTTTGTCCCCCAACTCTCTCCATCCCCCACTCTCTGTCCCCCACTCTCTGACCCCCACTCTCTGTCCCACTGCTCTCTGTCCCCCTCACTCTCACGTTCTATCTGTGCCCCTCTCTCTCTGTCCCCCACTCTCTGTCCCCCCTCTCTCTCCCGTTCTCTCTGTCCTCATCACTGTCCACCTCTCTCTGTCCCCCTCTCTCTCTGTCCCCCACTCTGTCCCCACGCGCTCTCTGTCCCCCCTGTCACTGTGTCCCCCACTCTCTCCCTCCTGTCTCTCAGCTCCCTCTCTGTTTTCCCGTCCCCCCTCTGTCGCCCACACTCTCCCCCGTCCCCCCTCTGTCCCCCACTCTCTCCATCCGCACTCTCTGCCCTCCCTCTCTCCATCGCCCTCTCTCTGACCCCCTCTCTCTGTCCCCCTCTCTCTCTCCCCCAGTCTCTGTCCCCCTCTCTCTGTTCCCCCTCTCTTTGTCCCCCTCTCTCTGTCCCCCCTCTCTCTCTGTCCCCCTCTCTCTGTCCCTCACTCTCTGACCCCTCTCTATACACCTCTCTCTCTCCCAATCTCTCCCCTACCTCGCTCCCCCCACTCTCTTGTCACCCTCTCTCCCCCAGTCTCTGTCCCCGTCTCTCTGTTCCCCCTCTCTTTGTCTCCCTCTCTCTGCCCCTCCTTTCTCTCTGTCCCCCTCTCTCTGTCCCCCACTCTCTGACTCCTCTCTATACACCCCTCTCTCTCCCCATCTCTCCCCTACCTCGCTCCCCCCACTCTCTTGTCCCCCTCTCTCTCTCCCCCAGTCTCTGTCCCCCTCTCTCTGTTCCCCCTCTCTTTGTCCCCGTCTCTCTGTCTCCCCCCTCTCTCTCTCTCCCAGTCTCTGTCCCCCACTCTCTTGTCCCCCTCTCTCTCTGTAACCCTCTCTCTGTCCCACCCTCTCTCTGTCCCCCCTCTCTCTCTGTCCCACCCTCCCTCTGCCCCCACTCTCTCTGTCCCCCTGACTCTGAACTCCCTCTCTCTGTCCTCCCCTTCTTCTGTCCCCCTCTCGGTCCCCTTCTCTCTCTCTGCACCCCCAATCTGTCCCCCCCTTTCTGTCCCCGTCTCTCTGTTCCCCCTCCCTCTGCTCCTATCTCTGTCCCCATCTCCGTCCCTCCCCTCTCTATCACACTCTCTCTGTCCCCTCTCTCTCTGACCCTCCTCTCTGCCCCCCCCCTTCCCGCTTACTCGGTCCCAGGCCTCTCTATGTACCCTCTCTATCTGTCCCCTCACTCTCTCTGTCCCCCCTCTCTCTATCCCTCTCTCTCTGTCCCCCGCTCTCTCTGTCCCCCTCTCTGTCCCCTTCTCTCTGTCCCCCTCTCTCTGTGTCTCCCTCTCACTCCGTCCTCTCTCTATCACAACCCTCTCTGTCCCCCCGTGCCCCCTCTGTCCCCCACTCTCTTCATCCCCCACTCTCTGTCCCCCTCTCTCTGTCCCCCACTATCTCCACCCCCCACTCTCTGTCCCCCACTCTCTGTCTCCCTCTCTCTATCCCCCTGCTCTCTGTTCCCCCTCTCTCGCCCGTTCTCTCTGTCTTCTATCTCTCTGTCCCCCTCTCTCTGTCCCCCACTCTCTGACCCCTCTCTATACACCTCTCTCTCTCCCAATCTCTCCCCTACCTCGCTCCCCCACTCTCTTTGTTTCCCTCTCTCTTTCCCCACTCTCTCTGTGTCCCCCTCTCTCTGTCCCCCCTCTCTGTACCCACTGCTCTGTCACCCTCTTCTCTGTCCCCACTCTCTCTGTCACCCTCTCACTCTGTCCCTCCCTCTCCCTCTGTCCCCATCTCTCTGTCACCCCTCTCTCTTCCCCCTCTGCACCCCCTCTCTGACCCCCACTCCCTCCGTTCCCTCCTCTCTCTGTCCCCCTTTCTCTGCCCCCCATCCCCCCGCTCTCTGTCCCCCTCTCTCTGGCCCCCTCTCTTTGTTTCCCTCTCTCTGTCCCCACTCTCTCTGTCCCCTTCTCTCTTTGTCCCCCACTCTCTCTGTCCCCCCTCCCTAATTGTCCCCCTCTCTCTGTACCCCCCCCGTTCCCCTCTCTTTGTACACCTCTCTCTACCCCCTCTGCCGCCCTTTCTCTTTGAACCCCACTCTCTCTGTCCCCCCACCTCTCTCTGTCTCTCCCGCTCTCTATCACCCTCTCTCGGTTCCCTCTCTTTCCGCCCCTCCTTCTCTCTGTCCCCCCACTCTCAGTCTGCCCCCTCTGTCCCCTTCTCTCTTTCCCCCTCTCTCTGTCCCTCCCTCTCTGTCCCCCTGTCCGCCCTTCTACTGCATCCCCGTCTCTGTGTCTCCCAGCTCTTACTGTCCTCACTCTCTCTGTCCCCTAACTCTCTCTGTCCCCCCCTCTCCATCCCTCTCTCTCTGTCCCCCTCTCTGTCCCCATGCTCTCTCTATCCCAGCCCCTCTGTGTACCCATCTCACTCTGTCCTCTCTCTATTACCTCCCTCTCTGTCCCCCCGTCCCGCCCTCTGTCCCCCACTCTCTCCATCCCCCACTCTCTGTCCCCCACTCTCTTTCCCTCACTCTCTGTCCCCCTGCTCTCTGTCCCCTCTCTCTCTGTCCCCCACTCTGTCCCCACGCGCTCTCTGTCCCCCTGACTCTGTGTCCCCCTCTCACTCCCTCCTGTCTCTCAGCTCCCTCTCTGTTTTCCCGTCCCCCCTCTGTCGCCCACTCTTTCCCCCGTCCCCCCTCTGTCCCCCACTCACTCCATCCCCCACTCTCTGTCCTCCCTCTCTTCATCGCCCTCTCTCTTACCCCCTCTCTCTGTCCCCCTCTCTCTCTCCCCCAGTCTCTGTCCCCCTCTCTCTGTTCCCCCTCTCTTTGTCCCCCTCTCTCTGTCCCTCCTCTCTCTCTGTCCCCCTCTCTCTGTCCCCCACTCTCTGACCCCTCTCTATACACCCCTCTCTCTCCCCATCTCTCCCCTACCTCGCTCCCCCCACTCTCTTGTCCCTCTCTCTCTGTCCCCCTCTCTCTGTCCCATCCTCTCTCTGTCCCCCCTCTCTCTCTCTGTCCTACCCTCCCTCTGCCCCCCCTCTCTCTGTCCCCCTCTCTCTGTGTCCCCCTCTCACTCCGTCCTCTCTCTAACACAACCCTCTCTGTCCCCCCGTACCCCCTCTGTCCCCCACTCTCTCCATCCCCCACTCTCTGTCCCCCACTCTCTGTCTCCCTCTCTCTATCCCCCTGCTCTCTGTCCCCCCTCTCTCGCCCGTTCTCTCTGTCCCCTCTCTCTATGTCCCCCTCTCTTTGTCCCCCTCTCTCTGTACCCCCTCTCTCTCTGTCTCACATCTCTGTCCACCTCTCTCGCTGTCCCCCGCTCTGTCCCCACGTGCTCTCTGTCGCACCGTCTCTGTGTCCCCCTCTCACTCCCTCCTCTCTCTGTCACCTCCGTCTCTGTCTACCCGTTCCCCCCTCTGTCCCCCACTGTCTCCCTCGTCCCCCTCTGTCCCCCACTCTCTACATCTCCCACTCTCTGTCCCCCCTCTCTCTGTTCCCCACTCTCTGTCCCCCCTCTCACTGTCCCCAACTCTCTGCCCCCTCTCTCTGTTCCCCGTCTCTTTGTCCCCCTCTCTCTATCCCCTCTCTCTGTCCCCCACTCTCTGTCCACCACTCTCTGTCCCTCACTCTGTGTCCCTCTCTCCCTGTTCCCCCTCTCTTTGTCCCCCGCTCTCTGTCCCCCCTCTCTCTATCCCCCCCTCTCTGTCCCCCTCTCTCTGATCCCCCCTCCGTCCCCTCTCTCTCTGCTCCCCCCTCCGTCCCCTCTCTCTCTGCTCCCCCCTCCGTCGCCTCTCTCTCTGTCCCCCTCTCTCTCTGCCCCCCCTCTCTGTTCGCCCTCTCTCTGTCACACTCCTCTCTGTTCCCATTCTCTCTGTCCAACCCTCTCACTCTGTATCCTCCTCTCCCTCTGTCCTCATCTCTCTGTCCACCCCTCTCTCTCTGTCCCCCTCTCTCTGTCACTCTCTCTCTGTCCCTCTCTCTCTGTCCCCCCACTCACTGTCCACCTCTGTCTGTCCACCCTCTCTCTCTTCCGCCTCTCTATACCCCCTCTCTCTCCCCATCTCTCCCCTACCTCGCTCCACCCACTCTCTTGTCCCACTCTCTCTCTTCCCCTCCCTCTCCGTTCCCCCTCTCTCTGTCCCACCCTCTCTCTGTCCCACCCTCTCTCTGTCCGTCCCCTCTGTCCCCCCTCTCTTTCCTCCTCTTTCTTTCCCTGTTCTCTCTGCCCCCCTCTTTTTGCCCCCCTCTCTCTTCGCCCCCATCTCTCTGTCCCCCTCTCTCAATAGCCCCCCTCTCTCTGTCCCCACTCTCTCTGTGACCCCCTCCCTCTGTCCCCCCTCTCTGTACCTACTGCTCTGTCACCCTCCTCTCTGTCCCCACTCTCTCTGTCACCCACTCACTCTGTCCCCATCTCTCTGTCCACCGCTCTCTCTCTCTGTTCCCCTCTCTCTGTCCCCCTCTCTTCCCCCTCTCTCTACCCCTCTCTGTCCGCTGTCACTCCACACTCTTTCTCCCCCCACTCTCTGATCCCCCATCTCTCTCTGACCGCCCCCTCTCTGCCCCCCTTAACGCTGTCCCCCTTCTATCTGTCCCCCCTCTCTCTGTCCCCTCTTTCTTTGCCACTCCCTCTCTCTGTCCCCCCTCTCTCTCTCTTCTCCCCCCCTCACTCTCATTCTCCCCTCTCTCTGACACCCCCTCTCTCTGTCCCCCTCTCTCTGTCCCCACTCTCTCTCTGTCACCCCTCTCTCTTCCCCCTCTGCCCTCCATCTCTGACCCCCTCTCCCTCCGTTCCCTCCTCTCTCTGTCCCCCTTACTCTGCCCCCCCATCCCCACGCTCTCTGTCCCCCTCTCTCTGGCCCCCTCTCTTTGTTTCCCTCTCTCTGTCCCCCCTCCCTAATTGTCCCCCCTCTCTGTACCCCCCTGTTCCCCTCTCTTTATACACCTCTCTCTACCCCCTCTGCCACCCTCTCTCTTTGAACCCCACCCTCTCTGTCCCCCCACCTCTCTCTGTCTCTCCCACTCTCTATCACCCTCTCTCGGTTCCCTCTCTTTCTGCCCCTCCTTCTCTCTGTCCCCCCACTCTCAGTCTGCCCCCTCTGTCCCCTTCTCTCTCTCCCCCTCTCCCTGTCCCTCCCTCTCTGTCCCCCTGTCCATCCCTCTACTGCATCCCCGTCTCTCTGTCTCCCATCTCTTACTGTGCCCTCTCTCTCTGTCCCCCTCTCTGTCCCCATGCTCTCTCTGTCCCCCCATCTCTGTGTACCCATCTCACTCTGTCATCTCTCTATTACCTCCCTCTCTGTCCCCCCGTCCCGCCCTCTGTCCCCCACTCTCTCCATCCCCCACTCTCTGTGCCCCTCTCTTTGTCCCCCACTCTCTCCATCCCCCACTCTCTGTCCCCCACTCTCTGTCCCCCACTCTCTGTCCCCCTGCTCTCTGTCCCCCTCTCTCTTACGTTCTCTCTGTCCCCCTCTCTCTCTGTCCCGCACTCTCTGTTCCCCCCCTCTCTCCCGTTCTCTCTGTCCCCCTCTCTCTGTCCCCCTCTCTCTGTCCCCCTCTCTCTCTCTGTCCCCCACTCTGTCCCCACGCGCTCTCTGTCCCCCCTGTCTCTGTGTCCCCCTATCACTACCTCCTGTCTCTCAGCTCCCTCTCTGGTTTCCCGTCCCCCCTCTGTCGCCCACTCTCTCCCCATCCCCCGCTCTGTCCCCCACTCTCTCCATCCCCCACTCTCTGTCCTCCCTCTCTCCATCACCCTCTCTCGGATCCC
Source organism: Chiloscyllium punctatum (assembly GCF_047496795.1). Classification (NCBI taxonomy): domain Eukaryota; kingdom Metazoa; phylum Chordata; class Chondrichthyes; order Orectolobiformes; family Hemiscylliidae; genus Chiloscyllium; species Chiloscyllium punctatum. The sequence goes on from NC_092766.1 coordinate 41,090,375, forward strand.
CTCTCTCTTTCCCCCCTCTCTCTCCCCCAGTCTCTGACCCCCTCTTTCTGTTCCCCCTCTCTCTGTACCCCTTTTTCTGTCCCCCTCTCTCTCTTCCCCCTCTCACTACCCCCTCTCTTTCCCCATCACTCAACCCTCTCTCTCCCCCCACTCTCTTGTCCCCACTCTCTTTCCCCCCCTCTCTCTGTCCCCCTCTCTCTCTGACTCTCTCTCTCTCACTCTGACCGCCCCCTCTCTGTCCCCTTCTCTCTGTCTCCCCTCTCTCTGTACTCTCTTTCTTTGACCCTCCCTCTCTCTGTCCCCCTCTCTCTCTCTGTCCCCCCTCTCTCTCTTTCTCCCCTCTCTCTGGCACCCCCTCTCTCTGTGCCCAATCTCTCTCTGTCCCCACTCTCTTTCTGTCACCCCTCTCTCTACCCCCTCTACCCCCTCTCTCTGACCCCCTCTCCCTCTGTTCCCTCCTCTCTCTGTCCCCCTTTCTCTTCCCCCACATTTACCCCACTCTCTGTCCCCCTCTCTCTGTCCCCCTCTCTCTGTTCCCACTCTCTCTGTCCCCCCACCTCTCTCTGTCTCTCCCGCTCTCTGTCCCCCTCTCTCGGTCCCCTCTCTCTCTGCCCCTCCTTCTCTCTGTCCCTCCGCTCTCAGTCCGTCCCCTCTGTCCCCTTGTCTATTTCCCCCTCTCTCTGTCCCACCTCTCTCCTTTCCCCTGTCCCCCCTCTACTGCGCCCCCGTCTCTCTGTCTCCCCTCTTTTACTGTCCCCACTCTCTCTGCCCCCCACCTCTGTCTCCCCTTCTCCCTGTACCCCCCTCTGTTCCCCCTCTCTCTGTCCCCCCTCTCTCTGTACCACCTCTCGCTGTCCTCCCTCTCTCTCTGTCCCCCTCTCTCTATCCTCCCTTCTTTCTGTCCCCCTCTCTCAGCCCCCCTCTCTGTCCCCCCCTTCTCGGTCCCAGCCCTCTCTCTGTCCCCCCCTCTCTGTCCCACTCTCAGTCCCCCTCTCTATCTCTGTCCTCCCCCCTCTCTGTATCTCCCGCTCTCTGTCCCCCTCCCTCGGTCCCCCTCTCTCTCTGTCCCGCTTCTCTCTGTCCCCCTTCTCTCTGTCCCCCCACTCTCAGTCCGCCCCCTCTCTCCCCGTCTCTCTTTACCCCTCTCTCTGCCCCCCTCTTTCTGCCCCCCTCTCTCTGTCCCTCGATTTCTCTGTCCCCTTCACTCTCTGTCCCCCTTCTCCCTGTCCCCACTCTCTCTGTTCCCCCCTCTCTCTGCCCCCATCTCTGTCCCTCCCAGCTCCGTCGCTCCCCTCTCCGCCCCTCTCCTCTCTGTCCCCCCTCTCTCTGACCTCCCTCTCTTTTCCCCACCCCCGTCCCGCCTTCTCGTTCCCAGCCCTCTCTATGTACGCCCATCTTTCTGTCTCCCCACTGTCTCTGTCCCCCCCTCTCTATCCCTCTCTCACTCTGTCCCTCTCTCTGTCCCCCCGCGCCCCCCGTCCCCCACTCTCTCCATTCCCCACTCGCTATCCCCCTCTCTCTGTCCCCCACTCTCGGTTCCCCTCTCTCTGTTCCCCACTCTCTGTCCCCCGCTCTCTGTTCCCCACTCTCTGTCCCCCTCTCTCTATCCACCTCACTCTGTCCCCCTCTCTCTGTTGCCCTCTCTCTGTCCCCCTCTCTCTCCCGTTCTCTTTGTACCCCCTTTCCCTCTGTCCCCCTGTCTTTTTCCCGGTCTCTCTGCCCCCCCTCTCTCTGTCCCCTCTCTCTGTCCTCATCTCTCTTTCCCCCTCTCTCTGTGTCCCCCATTGACTCCCTTCTCTCTTTGTCACCTCCCTCTCTGTCCCCCCGTCCGCCCCCCGTCCCCACTCTCTCTATCCCCCACTCTCTGCCCCCCCTCTCTCTGTCCCCTCTCTCTGTCCTCATCTCTCTTTCCCCCTCTCTCTGTGTCCCCCATTGACTCACTCCTCTCTTTGTCACCTCCCTCTCTGTCCCCCCGTCCGCCCCCCGTCCCCACTCTCTCCATCCCCCACTCTCTCCATCCCCCACTCTCTGACCCCCACTCTCTCCGTCCTCCAGTCTCTGTCCCCCTCTCTCTGTACCCCACTCTCAGCCCCCCCCTCTCTGTTCCCCCGCTCTTTGTCCCAATCTCTCTGTTTCCCCTCTCCCTCTGTCCTCCTCTCTCTGTCCCCCACTCTCTGACCCCTCTCTCATTATGTCCTCCCCATTTCTCTCTCTCTTCCTCACCTTAGCTCTCCCTTGCCTCTCTCTCGCTCTCTCTGTCTCTCCCTGCTCCTTCACTCTCTCTCCACTTCTCTCACTCTCGATCCCCCTACCTCAGTCTCTCTTTCTCCCCACCTCCCTCTGTTTCTCTCTGACTAAATCTCTTTCCCTCCTGCCCCCCCTCCCTCTCTGATGCAATCTGTATCCCTGACGCGTCCCTCTCCCTCTGATCCAGAGATTGGGGAGGGGGGTAGTCCCCATGAAACAACTGAAATCCTGTCCCACTCATGTCAGGAAATGGGGAGTCCAGGCTGCATTGGTGGGACATAGGGAGTGAAACCCAGCTCCTGAGCTCAGGGCGCGGTGCCCTCCCCTTCCCTGAGGACCAGGATTTGGGGCTGAGTCTGTCTCTCTCCAGCTCAGCTTCTCCAACACAAAGACACACAACAACATCGGTCACTCTGCTGCTCGGCACGCTTTAATCAACATTTTTATTGGTTACAAATGGAAGTGATGGATACAGTCAGTGGGATGGTGCCTTATCTCACTGTCCCCTGAGTTGTGAGAAACATTGAAATGTTTCCCTGTAACCCCCCTGTGGGATAAGGATGGACAAACCAGCGCTACCCTCAGTCTGTTACCATAGCGACAGGCTGCTCCATCGCTGAAACACTGAACTGAAATGAGAAAATCCCGGATGGATTGATTAATGAGGGAATTTGATGGATGGATGGATTTGGGTGAAGGGATATTTCAGCACGTTCTTCAGCTGCTGCCTGAACTTAGTATGGGTCACGGCATAAATCGCGGTGTTTGTGCAGCAACTGAGGAGCTGCAGCATGAAGCCCAATTCCTGTACAAAGTCAAGGAGATACACAGACCGGTACCCAAACTCATACATCCGGATCCATATAGAATACAGCATTAACGTTGACCATAACAGGATGAAATTGGCCGAGATCACAAACAGTAAAATGATGGATTTTTTTCGGTTTCTCATTTCAGTGTCAGACTGAGCGTCCCCATTGGTGTGAGCGCGGAGTCTCCTGCGGGCTCTGCTGGTCACTAAAATGTGTCTAACGGTGAGAACATTGAGCAGCAGAATCAGGAGAAATGGGACACACGGGGTTAGAATGTGGTGGAAGAACTCGATTGTGATCCAGACAATGGAGATTCGAACAGCGAATGTTAAACCACAAAACGAGGGGGTGTTCATCATCCAATACCGAGCCTCGAGCATAAAATACCAGGAAATGTTCTTTAAACAGCTCAGCACAGTCACTGCTCCCAGAACCACAGCCGCCGTTTTCTCACTGCAATATTTACTTTTCAGCTTCTGGCAACAAATGGCCACAAACCGATCAAAGGCGAAAGTGACGGTGAACCAGACAGAGCAGTCAGTGGCTGCATAAAGCAGGACGGCGTGGATATGACACACGGGGACGGAGTACAGGAAATAAAACTGTTCCCGATAAACAATGGGAATGTGTCTCAGGATCAGGTCGAGGATAATGACCAGGAGATCCGCCGCTGCCATGGCCCCCAGGTAATGTCTGACACATGGAGACAATCCACAATCTTTATAAAGCAGGACGTAGATGGTCACTACGTTAACTGTGAGGAAGGAAAACAAACCCATTATCCATCAGCCTGGAGACAAAGGGACCCATTTGATCGGGGACCCAGTGAGATTTCCAAATGTGTCCCTGTGTTCAGGGATTTATTAAAAAAATTGGAGCTCGAATAACAAATGGGAAGGTCGGAATTACTGACAAAAATGTGACATAAACCACAAGAAACCCTCCCTCCCCAAACACACAGAGACACATCCATAAGGACAGATGGTTTCTAGAACATTCCCACACACTCGGTCACTCGAGAGCAGACACAGGTCACTCCTTCCCAGTTCCTAATACAGAGAGTGGAAACGTTACTGTCCTGAAGGATTCTCTCCCAGTTTCCTGAAGACAAACGGAGTTTGGGAATTTGTGTATTTTGGTCTAAATTGTGATCGATCCTGTGTCGGGAAGAAATGTAAACGCAGGGAAAACGTATTCACCCCTTTAACTGCCTGAGGGGCCTTCGGAACAGTGTCTCCTTCTCCCTGGAACGGGATCTCTTCCCTCGGGATCTTATCGTTTGTTCAATTCACTGACGTCCGGCCGTTCACAAACAATGTCAGGGACACAACGTTCCGGGGAATGGCAGTTATAGAATGTCAGGGACAGAACGTTCCGGGGAATGGCAGTTATAGAATGTCAGGGTCAGAACGTTCCGGAGAATGTCAGTTATAGAATGTCAGGGACAGAACGTTCCGGGGAATGTCAGTTATAGAATGTCAGGGACAGAACGTTCCGGGTAATGTCAGTTATAGAATGTTGGTGACAGAACGTTCCGGGGAATGTCAGTAAAAGAATGTGGGGGACAGAACGTTCCGGGGAATGGCAGTTATAGAATGTCGGGGACGGAATGTTCTGGGGAACACCTTGACCTGTCAATCACCTTACCCCCATCCACCCCACTCTCCTCTCTGACCTATCACCTCTCCCCCTGTAAACCGGGAGCCATTCCCCCCTCCCCCCCCCCCCCACCGCCGCAGCATGTAGGACTGTGTACCCAATCCCAGTGCATTGATCTGTAAACCAGGAGCAGTTACCCTCCCAGTATGTAGGACTGTGTACCCCACCCCAGTGCATTGATCTGTCAACCAGGAGCAGTTACCCTCCCACCATGTAGGACTGTGTACACCACCCCAGTGCATTGATCTGTAACCCAGGAGCAGTTACCCTCCCACCATGTAGGACTGTGTACACCACCCCAGTGCATTGATCTGTAAACCAGGAGCAGTTACCCTCCCAGCATGTAGGACTGTGTACCCCACCCCAGTGCATTGATCTGTAACCCTGGAGCAGTTACCCTCCCAGCATGTAGTACTTTGTACACCACCCCAGTACATAGATCTGTAACCCTGGAGCAGTTACCCTCCCAGCATGTTGTACTTTGTACACCAACCCAGTACATAGATCTGTAACCCAGGAGCAGTTACCCCCCCCCAGCATGTAGGACTGTGTACACCACCCCAGTACATAGATCTGTAACCCAGGAGCAGTTACCCTCCCAGCATGTAGGACTGTGTACACCACCCCATTGCATTGATCTGTAACCCAGGAGCAGTTACCCTCCCAGCATGTAGGACTGTGTATCCCACCCCAGTGCATTGAGCTTTAACCCAAGAGCAGTTACCCTCCCAGCATGTAGGACTGTGTACCCCACCCCAATGCATTGATCTGTAACCCAAGAGCAGTTACCCTCCCAGCATGTAGGACTGTGTATCCCACCCCAGTGCCTTGATCTTTAACCCAGCAGCAGTTGCCGTCCCAGCATGTAGGACTGTGTACCCCACCCCAGTGCATTGCTCAGTAACACTGTGTGAGATCCCTGCCCAGTGTGGGGAAACTTGCAGCCCGTTCTGGAACTGACAGGATGTCCAGCTCCCACCCATTTACAGCTCCATATCTCCATTGTTGCCCTGACAAGAGGGTGTTGTGGGTGTGAACCTCACTGCCAGAGAGAGATGGCGGGGGAATCAGTTTAAATATCACCACATGGGAGGGGTTTGGGGTATAGACAGAGAGGGGCAGACTGAGAGACAGTGTCATGGAAGGATGTGTTCCCAGGTTGCAGAATGCTGAAATGTAGACACTTCGATAACATCCTGTAACAAGAGCCTGTCTTCCCAGGAAAGATGGGAAAATGGGATATTTGAGCATTAGACTACAGCTTTGTAAATGGGAGTTGTTTCAACAGAATCTATGACTCACTGTGCTGAATCAAAATAAAAACTGTCTCAGTGACATTTTCCCTTAGTCTGACAGAACGATTATCTGCACGATGCTGAGCTAGTTTCCTGGTGCTATCGGATCAAACTCACCTCATGAACTACCCAGCCCACCCCATGGTGTCCCTCTCATTCAATGCCAGCCCGATTCTCCCACCCATCATGACTGGAGGTACTCACCATCTCCCGGGTGACCCTGGATATTCATCGTTCCCTGACACTGGGGCAATCTATAAAAGGCCAATGAGCACACGGTTGCGCTTTCTCAGTTAGGAGCTGCCCTGCGCAGTTTACCCTGAGCATGGGGGATAAGGGGCAATTACACTGCAGTTTGTCGACAGGGGCACGGATGTCCTGGTGGATGGGCTAGTACAGAGGGAGACCATTCTCTTCCCAGAGGGTCCACACCACCTGACCCACTGATCATGGTCTGAGCTCCCCACCCATCTCAGTGCAGTATCTGGGGTCTGAGGAAATGCCCAGCAATACAGGACAAGCATCAATAACCTTCCCCACTCTGTCAGGATAAGGGTCACCGTATTCTCTCTGCTCCCTCACACTCACTGTATAACAGATAAAGCACCATCCCACCCCGCCGTGATCTCTCTCTCCCTCTCTGTCCCACTCTCTATCCCTCTCTCTCTCTCCCTGTCTTCCTCCTCCCTCCACTTTACCCCCCCACGTTAATTACACTGCATGGATACAACACTGTGAACTGATTCCCTCCGGACCCCTCACCATGTCCCCGTCCCCTTCACCTACACCAGCACTAACAGAAGGGCCACCCACTCCCACCCTCACTCCCTCCCTCCCTTTCTCCCATTCCAGGAGAAACAGCCTGGAATAGCTCAGAAAGGGTCAAGCCGGGTGATGGAGTGCCCGATATACGTTCCCTCACACCGTCTCCCCCCCCCCCCCCCCCCCCCCCATGTGGGGAGGACCCTGGTACGAGTCGGAGAGGACCGGAACTCCTCGTGTGGAGATTCTGAAACATCCACATCCCACTGACCGAGTAAGGAGCAATGTTCAGTGAAGGGCAATTCTCACTTTAAACCCACTGGCAACTCTGTTTCCCGCCGGCACAACTTAGAAGCTGCGGCCCTGATGCGATCTCCCTTTTGTCTCGAGCTGGTACAAATGGAATCCCCACGGTCTCGGTGGGCAGGAGGGTGGGCTCACAGCACATCGTCACCACCACCTCCCAGGAAGGGAGCAGGGACGCTCCCTCCTACACCTCCCCCTGTAAACAGCTCAGATACTGAAACTAATCTGTGATAGTTACTGCTCTCCGCACTTGTCCTGATATCTTCAACAATCTGTGCTCATATACACCCAGCGCTCTCTGCTCATGCAACCCCTTTATTATGGTACGGCCTGTATTAAACTGTCTTTCAATGTTATTCCTACCACAGTACATCACCTCACACTGCTCTGCATTGATCCCCATCTGCCTTATAACTGAACACTACTCCAACGTGTCACTGTCCTGTTAGGGTTCCACACTCTCCTCCATAGACTTTACAATTCTTCCAGGTTCGGTGCCATCTACAAACATTGAGATTGAAATAGCGTCACAGTCCCCATGAAACAACTGAAATCCTGTCCCACGCACACGAGTCTGAGCAAGTGAAATACTGATATATTCCCACGGACAGAGTCGAATAATGACGTGCTATCAATGGAGCAACAGAAGTCCTGACACATACGAGACAGAGTAGATGAATTATTGACAAACCACAGAGCAAGAGAAATCCGGTTAGGTCCCACTTATCCACTTCATCAGAGTATAATGTGATGAAGTTGAAAGTGTGTACTGTACCTTTAAGAGAGGGTGAATGCTGTTCTGAACTGAGACCTTACAATCACCTGTGATATGAGAGGAAGGCAGACCCAGAAACAATATATTGCTGTAGAGCTGGAGTCGGGTAATAAGCAGTTAAGAGAAACAGGGTCCCTGAGTTGTGAATAGTTGATGGAAAATGTTCACTTTCAGAGTGAAAAAAATAAATTGATGTTTTTATTTAAACAGTGGAAGTTGGCGGATCTGTCCCTCATATTTTAACAGTTTACGAGGTGAATTGAGCATTTCTTTGTGTCATTGAAGTTACCAGATTAGCTTCACGCCATATCCTCACCATCCCCATGTGTGGATCTGTGCACCTCCACACACATCATCTATTTCATCCACTACACCCGATGTGGCCTCATCTATATTGGGGAGACAGGCCGCCTACTTGTGGAACGTTTCAGAGAACACCTCTGGGACACCCGGACCAACCAACCCAACCACCCTGTAGCCCAACACTTCAACTCCCCCTCCCACTCCACCAAGGACATGCAGGTCCTTGGACACCTCCATCGCCAGACCATGGCAACACGGCGGTTGGAGGAAGAGCACCGCATCTTCTGCCTGGGAACCCTCCAACCACAAGGGATGAACTCAGATTTCTCCAGTTTCCTCATTTCCCTCCCCCCACCTTGTCTCAGTCAAATCCCTCGAACTCAGCACCGCCTTCCTATCTTGCAATCTTCTTTCTGACCTCTCTGCCCCCACCCCATTCCGACCTATCACCCTCACCTTGACCTCCCTCCACCTCTGGCATTCCCAATGCCCCTCCCCCAAGTCCCTCCTCCCGACCTTTTATCTTAGCCTGCTTGGCACACCTTCCTCATTCCTGAAGAAGGGCTTATGCCCGAAACGTCGTGCTCCGAAACGTGAGGACTGCAGATGCTGCCTGACCTGCTGCGCTTTTCCAGCAACACATTTTCAGCTCTGATCTCCAGCATCTGCAGTCCTCACTTTCTCCTCGGGTAATAAGCAGTTAAGTGGAAGAGGGTCCCAGAGTTGTGAATTTTTGATGGAAAGTGTTCACTTTCAGAGTGAAAAAATAAAGTGATGTTTTTATTTAAACAGTGGAATTTGGGAGTTCTCTGTCCCTCATATTTCAACAGTTTACGAGGCAAATTGAGCATTTCTTTATGTTTCATTTAACTTACCAGATGAGCTTCACGCCATGTCCTAACAATTCCTGTCAGTGTATTTGTGTGTCTGTGTGGGGCAGGTCTGTCAGTCTCTGTGGTGCTTAAAGTGATGCAATGCCACCCTCTGCTGGCCTCCCCACGCCACCGCAAGGCATTAGCAGAGGGTGAAAACCAACAGGGATTCATTCAGAGACGGGGAGGGAGAGGGCAGCTGCTCACAGCACTATCCAAACTGATGTCTGATCCATGGACTGATCTAAATGTCCTTTAACCGTTGTAACTGTCCCTGCTTTCACCACTTGCTCTGCAAGTTCATTCCACACATAAGCCAGATTCTGTCTAAAATAATTAACTCTTCTGGCTTTTGTAAATCTTTTTCCTCGCCCCTTAAAATATCCCTCAGTTTTGAATCCCCAACTCTAGGGAAAAGACATCAGCCCTTCAGCTTATCTGTACCCCTCATTATTTTGTAAACTTCTGTGAAGTTACCCCTTAACCTCATCCTCTCCAGTGAAAAAAGTCCCAGCATACCCAGCCTCTCCTTATCGCTCACTCCCTGCATTCCCAACAACATCCAGGTTCATCTGTTCTCAATCCTCTCCAGCTTAATAATATCAAGGTCAATAATATCAAAGTATTTTCTAAGGGTATTTTCTAAGGGTAGGGGAGACCAAAACTAGAGGGCATAGGTTTAAGGTGAGAGGGGAAACATATAAGCCACCTAAAGGGCAGCTTTGTCACCCAGAGGGTGGTGTGCCTATGGAATGAGCGGGCAGGATGACCAGACTGGACACAGTATTCCAGAAGAGGTCTCACCAATGTCCTGTACAACCTGAACATGACATCCCCATTCCGATACTCAAAGGGTCTGACCAATGAAGACAAGTGTGTTAAACACCTTCTTAACCGCACTATCTATATGAGATGCAAATTTTAAAGAATTATACCTGACGGCCTAGGTGTCTATTCTACAGCACTGCCAAAGGCTCTACTTTTAATTGTATAGGTCCTGCTTTTGTTTAATTTACCAAATCCAGTACCTCGCATTAATCCAAACTAAACTCCATCCGCCACCCCTCAGCCCAGTGAGTGATATTACTGCCACCTCCCCTCCCCCTTCAATTTTAAAACGCCCATTCCTCTCCAGACGGCCTGCACACTCCGGCCTTGAGTTTCACAAAGACCCTGAGCTTGGTTTGCCTTGCGTGGTTAGGGGGAGGAGGGACAGATTGCAGACACAGTCAGTGGGGAGGAGAGGCTGGACAGTAATCAGCGGTCAGGAAGAAGGGAGTCGCACGTTATAGTTGGGTAAGAGTGATCGGTGTTTTGTGACCAGAAATTAAGCTCTTCCTTCGTCTCTGCTGTTCAGTAATAAATATCCATTTGAGACCCTTCATTGGGCAGAGCGTGTCTGCAGGATTTCTTTCCAAAATATTGCAGACTACAGATAATAGCGATTAATCAATGGCATAGCACGTCACTCAATATCCTACAGTTGAGACAAATATCTTGCATTTGTTTAACAATACAAAGTGTTTTGTGTAGTTCAGTAATGGGAACCTGATTATAATAAATCCTCACCGATCTGAAAGTGGGCACTAAAATATGACCCAAAATCTGGGTATAGTAGTGTAGTGGGTAGTATCCCTGTCTCTGAACCAGAACTCTTGGATTTGATTCCAATTCCTGAGCTTGTGTGGTAGTGTTCCTAGCTCTGAACTATAAGGCCTGGATTTAAGTCCTGCCTGGATTTAAGTCCTGCCTGTTGCAGAGGTATGTCACATCATGTCAGGACAGTCTGATGAACTAACACACAGGAGAATACTGTTACAGCTTTATGGGTATTGCTGAGTGATGCTAGTTCCTCCCTCTGGGCACAAAGGTCTCGGTGTAAATCACACAGAAGTTTCTCATGATACATCTGAACAAACTGATTAAAATGGATTTAGAATTGTGACTTGATGGATAAGGGAGTGGTGTCAGTATTGAATTTCAGAATTTAGGCCCGGGATGACTGAAAGTGCAGCTATTCGTGTTGATTGGAGTCACAGTTCGCAGCAGTAAAGGTTTATAAAATCAAAATGGCCATGGATAGGGTGAGTAGTCAGGGGTTTTTCCCCAGGTTAGGGGCGTCCAAAACTAGAGGGCATTGTTTGAAAGTGAGAGGGGAAAGATTTTGATGAGGCCTAAAGGGCACCATTTCACACGGAGGGTGGTGTGCGTATGGAATGAGCTGCCAGAGGAAGTGGTGGAGGCTGGTACAACTACAGCATGTAAAAGGCATCTGGATGCTGATAGACCTGCCGAGATTTTCCAGAAATTTCTGCATTTGTTAAAAAAATTTAACACAGGTATTCTGAATAAATTAAATATTTTATTTTTTAATGACGCAGGGCCATGTAAACATATTTCAAATCAGTCGAGACCATTTTCTGTGAAGGGTTTGACTCTGTGTATGACAGCAGCAATGATGCACCTACATGGAACAGGGAATATGATGGAGACATAGTTTGGACAATGTACAAGGAGACCTCACATGGTCCAGTTTGGGAGAGGATGACATTACTGTGTGATTCAGCTCAGAAAGGGAGAAAATGTAACCTGCCTGAGAAGGAACGACCTATTGCACTCTCTCTCCTTCATTGTTCCTCATCACAGCAATGTGTGCGAGCTAAAAAATAAATTCTACACTCATCGTAACTTTTATAGAATCACTGCAGTGTTGAAACAGGCCCTTCGGCCCAACAAGTCCATGCCAACCTTCCCAACCCATTTCCCTATATTTGCCCCTGACTAATGCACCTAACCTAGAATTCCCTGAACACTACAGACAATTTAGCATGACCAATCCACCGAACCTACACAGTTTGTGATAGGAATCTGGATCACCCATTAGAAGCTCACACAGACAAGGGGAGAATGTGCAAACTCCACACAGACAGTCACCCAAGGCTGGAATCGACCCCAAGCCCCTGGTGCTGTGAAGCAGCAGTGCTGCCCACCGTGCTGCCCTTTGGATGATCCCTAACCAGAATTCACTGGAATCTACTCAGTGCCTAAAGCAAAGGGAATTCAGCCAAATCCAACTCTCCCAGGATGAACTCCCATTGTTAGCAGCTGTGTGTGTACAATATCTTCAGAAGCAGAATAACGTTTTGGACAATCTCAATTTTTACTATTGTCATGAGATCCAATAATATCTGGACAAAGTTCTTTCAAATTAAAATTGCAGAAATTTTGTTAATCTGTGTGTGTTTGCATGTGTGTGTTTGTGTCTGTGTATGTGTGCGTTTGTTTGTGTGTTTGTGTGTGTGTGTTTAGAAAGGGAAGTATGAGACCATAAGACATAGGAGTGGAAGTAAGGCCATTCGGCCCATCGAGTCCACTCTGACATTTAATCATGGCAAATGGGCATTTCAACTCCACTTACCCGCATTCTCGCCATAGCCCTTAATTCCTTATGACATCAAGAATTTATCAATCTCTTCCTTGAAGACATTTAGCGTCCCAGCCTCCACTCCACTCTGTGGCAATGAATTCCACAGGCCCACTACTCTCTGGCTGAAGCAATGTTTCCGCATTTCTGTTCTGAATTGACCCCCTCTAATTCTAAGGCGTAACAGAAACAATTTCTTAGCGTCCACCCTTTCCAAGCCATTGATTATATAATTGCAATATCCAAACAGTTTGCCATTCATCTTTCCATCATAGTTTGAGTAACATTGCTCTGGATCATAAACGTGTTGTTTTAGCAGATTAAAGAAACTAGCCTGACTTGTTCCTAAAACTGACCCTGACCCAGTCTGAGACCGATATCATCGGCCATATCACTAACCTGGTTACATTGAACATTTGTTGTGAGCAGTGGAGGAGTGGGACTAGAAAAGGAAACAGTGACCCCAAAAGCCGGGGAACTATAGACGGGTGAGCCTGATGTCAGTGGTGGGTAAGTTGTTGGAGGGGGTTCTGAGGGATAGCATTTACATACATTTGGGAAGGCAAGGGTTGATCGGGGTAGAAAACGTGGCTTTCTGCATGGGAAATCATGCCTCATTAATTTGATTGAGTTTTTTGAAGAGGTGTCAAAGAAGATTGATGAAGACAATTTGGTAGACATTGTCTATATGGACTTCAGCAAGGTGTTCATTTAAAGAACAAAGAGCAAAGAAAATTTACAGCCCAGGAACAGGCCCTTCGCCCTCCAACCCTGAGCCAATCCAAACGTACTGTCTAAATCAGTTGCCCAATTCCTTAGCATCTGTATCCCTGTACTCCCCACCTACTTATGTATCTGTCCAGATGCATCTTAAATGAATCTACCGTGCCTGCCTCTCCCACCTCTGGTGGCAACACGATCCAAATGCCCACCACCCTCTGTGTGAAGTACTTACCATGTGTATCCCCCTTAAACATCCCACCTCTCACTTTGAAAGCATGACCTCTCGTTATTGAATCCTTCACCCTGGGAAAAAGCCCATCTCTGTCCACCCTGTCTATACCCTTCATGATTTTGTAAACCTCAATCAGGTCCCCCCTCAATCTCCTTTTATCTAGTGAAATTAAACCAAACTTACTCAGCCTCTCTTCATAGCTGGTATTTCATTCTGATTGTTAGACAGATGAGTAAGGTTTGGTCACAACGGATACAGAGGAAGCTAGTCACAATTGCCTTGAAGGAAGAGGGATATTTTTCAGCCTGGAGGCTTGTGAGCAGCAGTGTGCTGTAAGAATCAGTACTGAGTTCACTACATTTCATCATTTATGTAAAGGATTTAGATGTGAATATTGGGGCCATAGTTAGTTAAGGTTACAGATGACATCAGAAAGGTGGTGTAGTAGATTATCTCAGAGTACAACTAGACCACAATTAGATGGGACAAAGGGGCAAGGAGTGACAGATGAAGTTTAATTTAGATAAATACGAAGTTTTGTATTTTGTGAACGCACACCAGGGCAGGAATTATACACTTAATGATAAGGTCCTGGGGCGTGTTGTAGAACAAAGGGGTACTGCAGGTATATTGTTCCTTGAATGTGGACTCGCAGGTAGACAGAGTGGTGCAGAACACATTTGGCACATTTGTCTTAATCAGTCAGAGCATTGAGTATAGGAGTTGTGGTGGGATGTTGTATCTCTACAGGATGTTGTGAGGCCACTTTAAGAATACTGCGTACAACTCGGTTTTCTACAGAAATAACTTACCCGGATATTCCAGGACTGGAGGTTTGAGCTTTAGTGAGAGGTTGATTAGGTTGAGGTGTTTCTCCCTGGAGTGTCAGAGTTTGAGGGGTGACATTATAGAAGTTTATAAAACCATCAGGGGCATGGATATTCTGAACAGCCATGTTCTGCTCTCCAGGGTAGGGGAGTCCAGAACAAGAGGGCATAGGTTGAAGGGGAGAGGGCGAATGATTTAGAAGGGAGCTGAAGATAAATGTTTCACACAGAGAGTTGTGTGTGTACAGAAAGTGCTGTCAGAGGAAGTGCTGAAGGCGATAATAATCGCACATTTAAAAAGTATCTGAAAGAGGAGAGATATTTACCAAATGCTGGCAAATGGGATTGGATCAGATTTGATATCTGATCGGAATGAACAGATTGGACTAACGGGTCTGTTTCCATTCTGCATGACTGTCTGATTCTATAAGAAGGATGTTGAATAATTCTGAAAGGACCTTTCAAGTGGGAATTCTCTTCACTGGAAGTTTATCGTGCCTCTATATTCACATTGATTGAAAGCTGAGTTAGGTAAATATTTGACAGAGAAGTGAGTCATGCATAATGGGACACAGACAGGAAAGTGGGGCTGAGACCCCAACCTGATCAGCCACAATTTTAGTGCCAGGTGGAGAAGGCTCAAAGTACCTAATGACCCACTCCTGTTCCTCAGTCCCATGTTCCTGTGTTCCATTCAGCCCATCAAATCTGCTAGATAGGAACAGTTGGAGGCCACTTACTCCTATAATCTGGTGCACAGAAACAGAGGTGACCATTCAGCCTCTCAATACTGTCCCACATGGTTTGAAGTGATTTGGGAAAAGTAATTGGAAAACCCAGGCACGGGTATGAAAGAGGCCCCTCATCTCTCTTCACAGAGCTTCCCCTCTCTGCAACTTGTGCTTCAGTTGTTGGTCATGTTGTAGACTCAGATTCACTATGAATACAGCCCATATACCTCAACCAGATATGGCTCACAAAATCATCTGGTCTCCCTGACTGCAATATTCAGTAATTGCACATTCATGAAAATAACACCCACTAACTCTCCAATAACAGAATGGGAGAACATCAGAAACAGGGGCGGGTCGTTCACTCCACAAGCCTGCCTTGCCCTTCACTAAGGTCGTGACTGATCTGCTCTTGGTCTCAAATCCTCTTTCATACCCAATTCTTCATAGCCCTCAACTCTCTGTCAGGTCAATATCCATCTACCTCCTCTCCAAATACTTTCTGTCATCTAGCTTCCCGAACACTCTTGAGAACAGAAATCCTGACATTCAATCCCACCTGTTTGAAGAAAACACTTGATGCTCCTATATCATGGTTTATTGATATGAACAAATGAGGTTGCGACAAGGGTTCAGGTAAAAATGACTGGCCCTGATATCAAGGCAGTGGTTGACTTTTATTGACATCAAGGATCTTAACAAAACTGAACTTAATGGGAATCAGAGTAACCTCTCCAGTGTTTGGGGTCAAACATGGCACAAAGGAAGATGGTGATCATCTCAGTCCTGGGTCAGCTCGGTGGGACATCCTCAGGGTAGCTTCCTCTTCATAAATAGCTTCAGCTGCTTCATCAATGTCTCCCCACCCCCACCTTCCCCACCATAAGATCAGAAGTGGGGATGGTCACCGAAGATGCCACAATGTTCAGGACATTTTGTTCCCCCCTCAGCTCCTGAGCTGGTCTGTGTCCATGTGCAGCAAGACCCAGACTCCATTGAGATTTGTGCTGTTAAATGGTCCGTAACATTCATCTACCAGCGCTGCCTGTCACTGCACATTGCCACAATAAAACAAGAGTTCATTCAGCACCTCACGCTGTTTCACAGGAATGTGAGGAAGTCGTTCAGCCCATTGACACGATTGGAGAAGAACAGGGACAGCCCATTCAGTGCCTTCAGCCTATTACTCAGGAAGAGAAGGAGTCTAGTGTGATGGACCACAGCAGAGCCCCTCGAAAATATTTGAAGGCGGTCACCTAGACTCTATATTTTTTTTTATTTTAAAGGGAATTATAAAGTGACTGTTCCAGATGCAATGTGACATTCAAACTACTCGGTGTGAAGCTAAACACTATTTATTGAAACGGGAAAGATAAAATGAAAGCAAAGAAAGAGGAATTTAGAAAATCATAATTCCATCAGACAAGTTAACAGAATAGCAAATCTAGGAACTATTACTAATGAACTGTACCAACATAGGAAAATCCCAAAAACACAGCCCCTTGCAGAAAGGAAAATTCAGACACAGATTGTCACAAACATTTCTCTAATCCGGGAATTAAAAACAGCACCAAGAGAAAATTCAGAGAGAGTAGCACCCAGGAGATAGTCACTGAAGATTCCAACTCTGTGCAGACCCCAATAGTTTCTGATACTACTGAGAAACCAAAACCCAGAGGTCGTAATTTGTGAGAGCTGGCCACACCCATTCAGGTTGCATTAAAATTAACCCAAGGCCTCCCTTGCTGTTTACTCAGTGGTCTTAACTAACCAGCTTGGTAACGATCATTCAATCTCTCTCTGAAAAGAAACCAGAACAAAATACCTCTCAAAGCCTGCAGCAACATCACACTTGTCAGTACATCGAGCTGTCAAACAGGAACCAGCGGTAACCCAATCAGGCCCTTGGTCCTGTCCAATCGGAAGCGGAAGAAGCCATTCAAACACTTGAGTCTCTTACACAGGAACAGGAGGAGGCCATTCAGCCCCTAAAGCCACTAGCACAGCAACAGGATGAGGCCATTCAGCTCCTTCAGTCTCTTACACAGGAACAGAAGGAGGCCATTCCCCCCTCAACGCACTTGCAAAGGGACAGAATGAGGTAATTGATGCTGATTCCTGATGAATGGCTTATGCCCAAAACGTGGATTCTCCTGCTCCTCGGAGCTGCCTGACCATCTGTGCTTTTCCAGCAATCTACTGTCTACTACAATCTCCAGCTTCGGCATTCCTCACTGTCTCCAGATTGATGCTCCAATATGATGAACAAGTGGGGCAGATGCACATTAGTGCACAGACAGACTGCTCCACGTTGTTCCTCCTGGCTCCGTTGCTCATGATAAACACGTGGGACTTTAACATGGTTTTCTAGTGTTGAGGAGGGAAGCCATATGTCTTGTGTGAAGTCTCAAGAAGGCACCTTCCATCTCCGAGAAGCCAGCCTTTCTCTTTGTAGGGCGGAAGCTGGTGAGAATGGCTACCTGTTTCAGATCGAAGGTATTATGGCTGATGTTGGGGATTGTGAACAACATTGCGTTCAGTACGGGTTCACACGCCAACAGCACAATAACGTGGGGAGAGTTAATTTAGGCATATAAACTTTTAGGAAAGTCGCGTTAGACTGATGAATCGACTCTCTGTGTTCAAATAATGCTGATCTTGCTCATGTTGATCTTGTTGAGTGCTTGTCTTGTGCAGTGTATCCTGTATGCCTTACTCTGTCCAAGTCTATTTCCACACTATGTTCTGTCTGGCCATGCTTACTATGATCTGCCTCCATTGCTCATAAATAAAGTGTTTCCCTGTACTGAGGTACACGTGACAATAAATCAGATCAATCAATTCTGAGTAAAGTATGGAATTTCTCACCCTATCAATGTGTCTTTTGGAAATATATATGCTACACCTCGTGTTTCAGCATCACCATTTCAGATTTTACAGCTCTGCAGATTAAACTCTCAGGTTCTTCAATCTACCCTCATGATACTGCCAGCTGTATCTGTGGTAAGGAGTTCATTCCTTTCAAAGGAGATCAAATCTGTAGAGAGCGCCCCAAATGCTCTCTCAGCAAGGCTCTACAACAGCAGGAAGATGGCTTTACTTATGTACTCGAATCATCTTACAATGAAGGACAGCATACCATTGACTGCACCCATTATTACACAGGGTTTGATTCGGAGCGGTCAGCATAGACTTGTGAGTGGGGGATCATGCTTCCCAACTTTGTTAGAGTTCTTTGATTAAGTGACCAAGAAGGTTTACGAGGACAGAGCTGTAAATTTAGTCTCTATGGATTTCAGTAAGGCCTTTGATAAGGTTCCACATGGCAGGCTGCTCTGGAAGGTTCCATCACGTGGAATGCTGGGGGAACTGTCCAATCGGATACACAGTTGGGTTGATGGTCGGAAGCAGAGGGTTTAGTGGAAAGATGATGGTCAGACTGAAGGCTGTGTCCACTGCTGTTTGTTATCTATGATTTGGTTGAGAATGTACAGGGCATGATTAGTACGTTTGCAGATGACACTAAAATAAGTGGTAGCGTGATCAGTGAGGAAGTTTCTCCGAAATTGCAGCAGGACCTTAATCAGGTGGGGAAGTGGGCCGAGAAATGGCAAATGGAGTTTAATATAGATGTGTGAGGTCTTGCATTTTGGAAATTCAAATCAAGGTAGGAGTTTCACGGTGAATGGGAGGGTCTTAAGAAGTGCAGTGGGCAGAGAGACCTTGGTTTTCACGGGCATGGTTCTCTAAGTGTAAAGTCACAGGTAGACAGGGCAGTGAAGAAGGCTTTTGGCACATTGGCCTTCATGAGGTAGGACATTGAGGATCGAAGTTGGGAAGTTCTGTTGCAGTTACACAAGACATCGGGAAGGCCACACTTGGAGTATTATATTCAGTTTTTGTAACCTCTTATCGAGAGGATGTTATGAAATTAGAAAGAGTGCAGAAGAAATTTACAAGGACGTTGCCAGGACCCAATGGTCTAAGTTCTCGGGAGAGGTTGGACAAGCTAGGACCTTTTCTTTAGCGTGTAAGAGACTGAGGGAGTCCTTATATATCTTTATAAAATCATGAGGGGTATGGATAGGGTTAATGCTCTCAGTCTTTTTCCAAGGTGTACAGAATCGAGGATTAGAGGGGATCAGTTTAAGGTTAAAGGGGAAGGAATAAAAGGGAACCTGAGCAGCCACTTCTTTACACAGAGGCTGGTACATGGATGAGCTGCCAGCAGATGTGGTTGGTGGTGGGGCGGGGGTGTGTGTGTGTACATTAACAACATTAACAACATTTCAATGCATTTGGATAAATATGTCGATAGGAAAGGACTGGAAGGATATGGGCCAACTGCAGGGAAATGGGGCTAACGTGGATGGACATTTATAAGGTGAAGATGAACCCCTCTGTTAATTAAAACCAAACACCCAGAAAAGCTCACCTCACCTCGTAATCTGTTAAAATATGAGTGACACCAATCTCCTACATTCCACTATTTAAACAAAAATTAACAAATTTGCTTCTTAACTTTAATATTGGACACTAAACAACAACTATTGACAAATACAAGCCCCTCTTTTCTTAGCTACTTACTATCTGACTCCAACTCTGTAAAAATATGCTGTTCCAACAGCTCACATATAAAACATTACAATCTCAAGACCACACAGTCTCTATCTTCCCCACTGTGTTCACTCTTCCAGCTGCTGATCTCCCCGGGTCCATTTTTTATTGCAAGTAGGTTTACATGAACATGTGTCTTTGATAGAGAGTGTTTGGGATGGCCAGTTAGCACTCCTGCTCTACCGCAGTCACTCTGCTGTTGGATGGCAGTAGCTCTCCCACCAGTGTTCAAAATGCTGGGTATGTATACTCCCCATGATATAGTAATTCTCATAATTTGATTGCTTATCAGGTGTCCAAACAATAATATTCAAATTCCATTGGCTTCTGGTTTCCTGAGCGTTATTTAAACTCTTTGGTTGCATTTGAATGGCTGTCAAAACAGCAACCAAAACTCAGGTATCCATTTCTCAGCTAATGTTGACATGTGGAACAGTTTGACCTTTAGCTGGCATCTGTGGCTTTAATTTCTATTCGGCAAAACCCGTTCTGTTTTAAAGTACTCTACATGTTTTTGGCTTCACAACAATTCCCCGCTTCAGAAAATAAAGTGAACCAGCAGAATGAAAAGATGACTACATTTCTTCTCCTCTAATTTTAAATCCCAATTTTATGAAATACAAAAGTATTTATCATAGTTATATCATTCATATTAATTCTGCACACCATTATAACACTGGAATAACACTAAATCTTATCGACACTTTTTCCTTTAAATCCGCGATAACACATCTGCTATCACATTGTAGGAGCCGCAGCATGTACCTTTTGTAAGTTTAAAGTCAGGAAGGTAAAACTCCAATGAAATAGTCTCATATTCTGGACTTTAACTATTCCAAAAAATGCGAGAGATTTGTCATTGTCCAAAACCATCTCCGACAATTTGTTTGTCATATACACGTTAAAATATTGTCAGGCCAGTGCGAAACATAATCATTCTGGTTCAATAATGGAGATTTTGTATCTTTGTCCTGGTGGATATTGAGTTTTTTCGACAAGTAGCCAATTAGCCATTCAGTTCCATCATCCTCTTTCTGTATCAATACATCTCTGACCCCGATATCCCGAGCATCAAACACAATTTTCAAAGGGTTTCAGAATATTTGGTGTAGCTAAAATGGGTGATGTGATTAATCCTGCCTTAAAATTCTCAAATGCCTCCTGGCATTGTTCTGTCCACCACAATTCTGTGTTCTCCTTTAATAAATCCATCAGTGGTGCCAATATGCTGCTGAAGTTTGGAACAAACTTCTGATAGAATCCACTCAGTTCCAAAAATTGAAGCATCTCTTTCTTCGAGGATGTTTGTGGAAATTCCTCAAAGCCCTTTGTCTTTGTGTTCCATGGGGCCAACCTTCCATGTCTAATGTAATATCCCAAGAACGTCCCCTCTGCCTTTGCGAATTCTGTTTTCTTTAAGTTTATTACCAAGTTTGCTTCTTGTTCAACATGATCTGTCAACTGTAACATGTGAGCTTTTAATCACTTGCTAAAGATCACCACATCATATATATAAACTACACAATTTGTTCATCTGGCCACAGCTCTGTTCCTGAGTCATAAATGTGTATGGAGCATTATTCATCCATATAAAATACTCGATAAAATTTTTTGTCATCTCCAGCATCTTTACTAGATAGCTGAACTGACTCCACATTTTTTTTAATTTGAAAGGGGCCACTAAACCTGGCTTTGAAGGGATTACCTACCACTGGTGGCAATACTAATACGTCATCCCCACGGGATATCCTCAAAGTTTCAGAGTTTTTATCTGCCACCTGCTTCACTCTATGTTGTGCTCTTCAGATATTATTCAGATACAGTATTTAGCAAACTCACCTACTCCATCTCCTCTCTCCTTCACCTCACACACAGAATCCAAGGGTGAGATTTCCGACTTCGGTCCTGTCAATTTATATTTTTTTAATTTCAAAGGACCTCTCAATTCATGTATGAATACTAACTCAAAGGAAGTAAAGTGAGTAGATTTATTTGGGACATATCTAATGGCAAACAATATAATGGGACACCTTTATTCCAATCATTCGGGTAATCATAACAGTACGCTGATAACATGGTCTTCAGCGTCTGATGCTAACTTTCCAAGGCTCCCTGGTATTCAGGATGGGACGAACTTGATTTAAACTGCTGCATGCCGAAGCTATCCATGACTTCCTTAAACAGCTGAGCGGTAAAATGAGATCCTTGGTCCGACTGAATCTTACTGCCTAGCCCATAGCGAGTAAAGAAAGCTACCAACCCCTCCACCTCCCTTTTTATCTTAACATTCCGTAATGGAATTGCCTCTGGAAATCTGGTAGACATATTCATTATGGTCAGCAAATATAGTTTTCCACTTCTATGTTAGGAAGCGGAGCTACACAATTAATCATAACCCACGTGAAATGTTCTTCGAATGCAGTAATTGGCAAAAAAGGTGCTGGTTTTATTCCTGCCTGTTACTTACCTACCATTTGGTATGTATATCATGTGCAAAAACAACCCACGTCCTTGTGCATTCCAGGCCAGTGGAAATGCTTCTGAACCTTAGCCTGAGTCTTCTGTACACCTAAGTGACCGCCTGCAGTTAGTATATGAGCTAGCCATAACATTGTGTGCTACAGGTAACACAATGTGGTGTACTTCAGCCCATGTCCCTTCTGCAGTAACCTATCGGGGTCTCCATTTTAATGTTATGATTCTATCTTTAGGTTTTAACGTTCAACAATATATTCTGATTCCTTTTCTGTGTGTGTGCATGTGTATGTGTGTGTGAATGTGTGTGTATATATCTGTTGTAAGTCCATTAGCCTTTCTGGACTAAACCCCTCTGCCTGATGCTCTGCCTGTTCAGGTTTTTCCTGCACCGTGACATCAAACAGGGGGTCAGTTCACTGAGCATCAATTCATTTGTCTTTTTCTTTCTTCCTGCTGTAACGTATAACAGTGGGATCTTGTTACTACACACTCTGGAAAGATTCCTCGGTATTTTTCTTTTAACACCCCAATTCCCTAGACTTCTGTTGGCTTCTCCACCACAAGGAGTGCGTCTCCCACCTCGCCTCCTGCTAAATCGTTCCCAAGAACAAACTGTATTCCTGGAACTGACACTCTGTTACTCACTGTCACTGTTACTTCCCTAATCTTGATTTGGCATTCCATCCTGATGTTACACAAGGGAATGCTTAATTTCTGTCCACATTCCACAACGTAACACGCTCTTGATTAACATGCCAGAAAGAGTGAAAAAAAAACTTTCATCTCTTACTATTAGAGGGTGAGAGAAAGTGAGGGGTGCAGATGCTGGAGATAAGAGTTGTAAAGTGTGGGGCTGGAAAAGCACAACACGTCGGCAGCATCCGAGGGGCAGGAGAGATAACGTTTCAGGTATAAATCCTTCATCAGGAAAGTGGGGGGTAAGGGAGGGGAAGGAGGTTGAGAAATAAATAGGAGGGTGGGGTGGAGCTGGGTGGAAGGGAGCTTGGAAGGCGATAGGTAGATGCAGGTGGCGTGTGATGGTGACAGGTCGGACAGGAGGGTGATAGGATTCCTATCGGTAGTAGGACAGCTGGAACCCTCAAACTGTACAGCATCAAAGTTGACTTCACCAAATTCCAAATCTCCCCTCCACCAACTTCTCCCAGATCCAACCGTTCAACCTAGCACTGCCCTCTTGGACTGCCCTAACTAGCCATCTTCCTTCCCACCTACCAACTCCACCCTACCCTCTGACATATCACTATTACTCCCACCTGTATCTTCTTATTGCCTTCCCAGTGACCCTCCCACCAGCTCAGCTACTCCCCTCGTATTTATCTTTCAGCCCCATTGTCCCCCCACCATGTTCCTGACGATGGGTTTCTGCCTGATATTCGATTGTCCTGCTGTTTGGATGCTGCCTGATCTGTTGTGCTCTTCTGACGCCTCACTTCTCAACTATTAGAGACTGAGCAGATCC
Organism: Chiloscyllium punctatum; assembly: GCF_047496795.1. NCBI lineage: Eukaryota > Metazoa > Chordata > Chondrichthyes > Orectolobiformes > Hemiscylliidae > Chiloscyllium > Chiloscyllium punctatum. Next base: position 41,113,918 of record NC_092766.1, read on the forward strand.
CATATCTCACAAAATTATAACTTCTTGTCCTTCTCCCCCTGTTCTTTCTGAGTAAACCTTATGTCCAGAGGTGAATTCTTTAGAGAGATCGGGCACTGCCTCCATACCCAGCCCTTGCCTAGACTGTGCAATTTCCTGCTGCTCCTCGGCTCCACTTGGGATCTCCTTTACCAGTTTCACTAATGCCACTGGGCTTAGCCTCTTCTTCCACATCTTTCCCCAAAGTGTCTTCCTTTAACGCCCAGCATGGTGTGTCCCAGCTTACTGCAGTGAAAACAACTTTTTCCCTCTGCCCTTCTTAAACCATCGGCACTGTCATTTTATGTTTTCCACTCCCTTATAGTGAGAACACCTGAGGCCTTCCACCACTTTTCAACCCCCCTTGGGCTTCTTTCTTCACCTGTGGTAAAGTATTGTGCGCTACTGTTCGCTTTGTAATGTGTGATCTTCCCTTCTCCCAATTTCTATCCCTCACAGGATGAAAATCTTGCCAGAAGCTAAATATCATCTCATGCCCAGTGCATATTTACCTGCCCTTTCTGCTGTGCTTCTCACTTCTTGAACTTTCGGTACATTCACATGAATTCTTACTATCTCTGGAAGTGAGTCTTTTAACTTCTCCAGCAAATTAATCTCCCTTCAAGCCTCATAGCTCTTATCCATTTTTAAGGCCAGCACCCATTTATCAAAATGACTGTGGTTACTTCTTTCAAACTCAATGTAAGTCTGACCTGGTTCCATCTCTATTTTTGTGAACATCTGTCTATATGCTTCTAGTACCAATTCATAACCAATCAATATAGCCAATTTGACATCTTGATAATCTCTTGACCCCTCATCTGATAGCGCTGCACATACCTCACCAGCTGTGCCCACCATCTTAGTCTGAACTAGCATTACCCACAAGTTCACTGGACACGTCATCTGACTAGCCATTTTTTCAAATGAAATAAAAAAGGTTTTGACATTTTTGTCACCTAAATATGGCAAGTTATTAACATAGTTGTATACATCCCTATGTTCTCCCTTCATCTCCATCCTGTTAACTTAACTTTCTTGTCTAATTCCCAACTTCTGCATTTCAAATCTTCTCTCTCTTTCTTTTTCCTCTTTCTCTTTCTTCTCTCTCTATTTCCTTCCCTTTAGTTGTCTTCTATCTCCAGTTGCCACATTTGCAATTTAAGTTTTTTCTAACTCCACTGCAGTTGCCTATTTCTCTGATACATCAAAGTGCTTGACCAACTCCATAACAATTTCAGCTTCCCTTTTCTCCCTAAATAAACTCAATTCCAACCTATTTGCTAATTCTAAAAAAATGTCCTCCTTCTGTCCTTTTAAACTTCCTTGGAAAATTTGGGAACCTCTTTAGTAATGTTAAAAGCCATTTCCCTCACTTTTGATTTAATCAACCACAAGTAACAAAATTAAACGAATTTTCCCATTGGTTTTATTTGAAGTTCAAAGTCACTCATTGCAATGAGTTGGAATTTGCTGGGACCTGTTGTATCTCAAATCTGTTCAAGTCGGTCCAAGTGCCACACGGCAAGGCCCCAAACTGTTATGACATCTATGTCGAATCCCTCTCATATTTAAAACCACACACCTAGAAAAGCTCACCTCACATCATCATCTGTTAAAACGTGAGCGACAGAGAACTCCTAAATTCCACTAATGAACAAAAAGTAACAATTTATATGTGTGCAAGTTAGCTCGGTGAGATTGAAGGTTTGTTTTCAGAAGTTTCGTCACCATGACTAGGTGACATCATCAGTGAGAGTCTCTGCTGAAGTGCTGGTGGTATGTCCCACCTCTCTATTTATAGGTCTTGGTTTCTTAAGATGGGTGATGTCATTTCCGGTTATTTTAACAAGACAATGTAGACAGGATCGAAATTGATCCGTTTATTGATGGACTTCTGGTTAGAACGCCATTCCTCTAAGAAGGTCCTTGCATGTCTTAGTATGTGTGTGTGTTTTGTCCCAGTCAAAGTGATCCCCTTCATTGTCTGTATGTATGGAACATAGTGATAGTGCGTCATGTCTTTTGGTGGCCAGTTGGTGTTCATGTATCCTCATAACACGACAACAGGACAGTTTCAATGGTCGAAAAGTGATTTTATACACACTGTTTAATCAATGTTTGTATGCAGTTAAGTAGCATTTTTCACACGTGCACAACACATTGTAAATGAACAACAGAGACACAGTTAACGAAAAATGATGCACATGATTTATAAAATTGATAAAACATTAAAACATGATTTGATCCTCTCAACGTTCCCTCCTTTTCTGGAATTCCGTACTCTACGCTCTCATTCTTACCAGGATGAGTGCTCCAAATTCTTGATTCTCGTGTCCCAAATTATTCCAGTTAACACCCTTCTATATATTGGCCTGTTGGGTTCTTTCCAAAAGCTAGTCTCTGTCATATAATCGGAGATAAATATACTGGCATCAGACTCAGCATTTGAACATATTACTCTGTTGTACATGCACTGTACCAAGGACCACAGCACACAGGCGTTGCCAAACCATTGGGGAATGTTCATCTACTTCTTTCGATCATGTAGTTTTCTCATTTTCCACATCTCCAGATCTATATCCTCTCTCTCGTTCTCCCTTTGTATCTAGTTAAGAAATCCACCAATTATTCTTCATGTCCCATCTCCCAAAACTCCTTCTTTCAGTTTATATCTAATGCTCTCTTCAAGATGTAACGTGGTTATAATTAAGCAATGTAAAAACCAAGACATGCGGGAGGAGCTGCCCAGAGTTAATTGGAAGGGGAGCTGAACAGGAAAGACCATGGAGCAGCATTGGGAGGAGGTTCTGGGGATAATTCGGAAGATAATACCAGAAATGCAACCCCAAGAAGATGAAACATACTCATGGGAGAACAAGGCAGCCATGAGTGATAATGCATCAAACCAAAAGAGAAAACATACATTGTGTTGAAGATGATTGGGAATCCAGAGAATTCATTGGTTCTGAAACTACATAAGGCTGGCATTACTGACACTACAGAGGTCTTAATCATAGTCAGGGAAAGGAACAGAGGAAACACATTCACGTTAAACACAGAAGATGGTATTTCCCAAGGAAAAAGATTCAGGTGAATTAAACATTTACATTAAGATCAGTTAAATGCTTTTGCGGAATGTGTCAGATTGGAAGCAAGACCCGGGGAGAGAGACCCTCAGCAGGATGAGAGTTTGAAAATGGAAGTATTTCCACATCAGAAACCAGGTCAGGTCACTGAGTGCAGGGCTGATGGGTGAATGGGTCTCAGTGAGAATTGGGGAACAGACAGCAGAATTGCATTGCAGACATTGCAGCTCGAAACTGCGTATTCATGTAATGCTGTAGACCACAGCAGCAGGAGAGGCAGAACTGCATTCAACCACAACGGTAACTTTTTGCCAGGGTAACACTTCAGTCTGTCATTACCATCAACACCATCTATGGCTCAGCGACGAGTGTGGGTGAACATGTCAGAGTCAGAATCACATGAACCTTAACCTGATGCTAACTCATTAAAGCTACCAGACTTGACCAACAGATCTGATCGAAGCCCTGCAGTCCTGTCACGTTCAGTCATAAATGGTGATGGATGATTAAACAAACGACTGTAGGCGAGGGCTCCACAAACATTCCCATCCTAAATAATGGAACAGACCTGCACATCAGTGTAAAAGAGAAGGATGTTTCATAAACAGCATCCTCTGCCAGAAGTGTTGTTTCGATGTTACACCTCACCCTCATCATGATGCCCACAAAATCACAGATGTCAGTCTTCAACCAATTTCAATTGCTGCACGTTACAGGAAGAAACAGCTGAGCAGAGTAGATATGACACAGGCAATGGGCCCTGACACCATTTCTGCAATAGGACTGAAGACTTGTGCGGCACAACAAGCTGTGTCCCTGGGGAAGCTGTTTCATTCCAGCTCCAACTCCGACATCTCCCTGGCAGTGTGGAAAATTACTCAGCTATGTACCGCTCCCTAAGAGGGGAATAATTACAATCTGAACAATTACCACCCCCTCAGTCCCATCACGACAGTCAAATTGGTGGGAGTTCTTTTTGACAGAGCTGGCAAACAGCAGAGAAAAAACCTGCTCAGTGTGGTTTCCAATAGGTCCCCATGTGGAGATGGTGCTGTTGTGGAAATGTCACTGGATTACTAATCCAGACCAGGCTAATGATCTGCCAGCGGGTGGAAGTTAAAGACAATTAATAAAATATCGAGATCTAAAATTTGGTGTCAGGAATAGTGACTTTGAAGCCAATATCGATTGTAAACAGAATTTCCTTCTCCAATGTACTTTTAGGAAGTGAATCTCCCATGATTTCCTGGGCTGGACTAAAACTGACTCCAAAGACACTGACATGTGATAAACATTTCAATGGTCTCTGAAACGGCCAAGCAAAGCACTCATTTGTATCAAGCTACTCCGAGGTCTGAAAGTATGAAACCGGACAGAACACCCGGCCTCTGCATCAGTGTTGGAAAAGGAAATGGGAACACAGTCCTGTCGACCCTGCAGAAACCTCCTTCCTAATATCTGAGAGCTTGTGACAGCATTTACAGAGCTTTCCCACAGACTGCACAGAAACAGCGGGAAAGGAGTACGTCATTCAACACATTGAGCTTTCCCCATGCTAGTTCATGGAAAAACTCTCCTCACTGTACTTACCCCACACGATATACATATCCGTTAATGTGAGTAACCTTGGGAAGCTATAAAATAGGAAGTGCAGTAGTACATTTGGTCTATCGAGTTTGCTACCCAATTCATTGTAATGATGGTTGGCCCTTCATTTCCACACCGTACTCCTGCTCTCCCACCATCCCTTTACTGTCTCTAAATCCTTATCTATAATTAATGTCTCGGTTTCCAGGTGCGAGCGAATTCTCCAGGTTCACCAGCCTGCGAGTGCAGACATTTATTCTCATCTCAATGCAGAGTGACCTGCTTCCAATCTGACTCACCCTGTCAGAGTTTTGTATATTTCACTGAGATCTCCACTCATTTTCCTAAACACCGTGGAATACTTATCCAGTCTCCCCAGTCTCTGCTCCCATAACAAGCCCGTCATCCCAGAGATCAGTCTGGTCATCCTTCACTACTCTCCATCAATGTCAGGTTTGCCCTTTATTAGGGAAGGAGACCAAAACTGCACACAATAATGCACAATGTTCGGGATCATATCTCACCAGGCCCTGTACAGCTGCAGTAAGACACCCTTACTTCTGGACTCACATCCCCCTGAAATGAAGGTCAACACTCCATTTATCTTCCTCACTGCTTTCTGTTTCTGCAATATTACTTTCAGCGACTGGTGTACAGGGAGATGCAGATCCTTTTTAATGTTACAGCTCCCCACTTGGTGGGTCTGTGTACACTGGGCAGCGTGCCAATGCCATGCCCAGTATTGACTTCTGGTTGCAGAACTCACTGCACTGCAGGGGCCTCAGAGGTTTATGCAGAAGGAAACAACAAAAAGGAGCATACCTCTCTTTGTAGATCAACATGTTTCAACCAATCCTTTCCAAATGGTAGGCTGACAATTTATCGTTTCTACCAAAGGGCACACCGTCACCTCTATACACATTGTTCTCCATCTGTCACGTATTTACCCATTCACTCCACTTGTCTTAGTCTTCTCGGTGCTTTTTTATAACCTCCTCACCCACTCGCAATCCCACATCCGTTAGTGCTGTCAGCAGGCTGGGATATATTGTATCTGATTCCAGCAACCAAATGTTTAAAGGGCATTGTGAACAGCTGGGCCCCAAGCACCGATCCCTGCGACACCTCAGCAACCGTCCTCTGTTAATTTCTATTTATTTATTTCATGAATCTGGGTGTGACTGGCTGGGCCAGCATTTATTACCTGTCCCTAATTGCCCTTAAGAAGGTGGTGGTGAGCTGCCTTGTTGAACGCTGCAGTCCACCTGCTGTGGTTTACCTCCAGTGCCATTAGGGAGGGAATTCCAGGATTCTGACCCAGTGACTGTGAAGGGGTGGTGATATATTTCCAAGTCAGGATGGTGAATGGCTTGGAGGGAACCTGAAGATGATGGTATTCCCATACATCTGCAGCCTTTGTCCTTCTAGATAGACTTAGTCGTGAGTTGGGAAGATGGTCTCTGAGGATCTTTGGTGAATCATTTCATTGCAGCATGTTGATAGTAAAACACTGCTGCTGCTGCTGAGCGTTGATGGTGGAGCATTGTGGACGAAGGGACAGTCACATTGGCTGCTTTGTCCTGGATGGTGTAAAGCTTCTTGAGTGTTGTTGGGGCTGCACTCAACCAGTCAAATTGGGAGTCTTCCATCACACTTCTGACTTATGCATTGTAGATGGTGGACAAACGTTTGGAAGTCAGGATGTGAGTTACTCGCCACAGTATTCCTAGCTTCTGACCTGCTCTTATAGTTACTGTGTTCATGTGGCGAGACCAGTGAGTTTCTGAGCAATGATTACCCACCAGGAATTTGATACTGGGGATTCAGTGATAGTAACACCATTGAATGCCAAGGGGCAGGTTAGATTGTATTTTATTGGTGATGGTCATGGTCTGGCATGTGTGGCCTGAATATTACTTGCCACTTGTCAGCCTGGATACTCTCCAGATCTTGTCGCATTTGGACATAGACTGCTTCAGTATCTGAGGAGCCACTAATGTTGCAGAACATTGTACAATCATTGGCGAACATCCCCACTGCTGACCTTAAAATGGTGGGAAGGTCATTAATGAAGCAGCCTTGAAGAAGTTTTCGGTCACTGCCCGAGGGACTCCTACAGATTTGGAGCTGAGTTGACTGACCTTCATCAACCATGACCATCTTCCTACGTGTCAGGTATGATTCTTACCAGCGGGGAGTTTGCCCCTGATACCCATTGATTCCAGTGTTGTCAAAGCCCGTTGATACTACCATTGGTCGAAGACAGCCTTGATTTCAAGGGCTATCACTCTCACCCCACCTCTGGAATTCAGCTCTTTTGTCCATGTTTGAACCACGGTAATGAGGTCAGGAGCTGAGTGGCCCTGGAGGAGCCCAAACTGGGCGTCATTGACCCGGTTATTGCTGAGCAGGTGCTGATTAAAAGCACTGAGACCTTCCACCACTTTACTGATGATCGAGAGTAGACTGATGGAGTGGTATTTGGCCGGATTGGATTTGTTCTGCTTTTTACATACAGGAGCAATGATTACTTGGGGTAATTTTCCACATAATCAGGAAAAGCCATTGTTGTAACTGTATTGAAATAGTTTGGCTCGGGGAGTGGCAAGTTATGGAGAACAAGTTTTCAGTACTATTGACATAATGGTGTCAGATTATGCACCTTTTGGAGTATCCAGTATCTCCAATCGTTTCTGGATATCGAGTGGACTGAATCGAATTGGCTGATGACTGGTAATTGAATTGCTGAGGACCACTGGAGGGGGCTGAAATGGATCATCCACTCAGCACTTCTGACTGAAGATTGTTGCGAATGCATCAGCCTTATCTTATACACTGAAGGGGTGGGCTCTTCCATCATGGAGGAAGGGGTTATTTGTGGAATCTCTTCCTCCAGTGAATTGTTTAATTGTCCCCAACATTTCTCGGCTAGATGTGGAAGGACTGCAGAGCTTAGATCTGTTCCTTTGATTGTGGGATCACTTAGCTGTGTCTATCACTTACTGCTTATGCTGTTTGGCGCACAAGTAGTCCTGATTGGTGGCTTCACCAGGCTGACACCTCATTGTCAGGTATGGCTGGGGCAGCTCCTGCCATGCTGCACACTCCACTGAACCAATGTTGATCCTCTAGATTGATGGCAATTGTTGCGAGGGGGATATGCCAGGCCATGAGGTTATGTGGGAATACAACTTGGCTGCTACTGATGACTCACGACACCTTATGGACATCCAGATTTGAGCTGCTAGATCTGTTCGAAGTCTGCCCTGTTTAGCAACGTGATAGTACCACCCAAAATGGTGGAGGTTATTCTCAATGTGCAGGTTTGATTTTGTCTCCACAATGACTATGCGGTGGTCTCTCTTACCGATCATGTCATGGACACATACTTCTGCAACTGGCAGATTAGTAAGGCTGTGTTCAAGTATGTATTTTCCTCTTGTTGGTTCTTTCCACACCTGCTGCAGAACCAGTCGAGCAGTTCTATCCTTTGGGGCCTGGCCAGCTCGATCAGTAATACTGTCGCTGAGATACTCTTGGTGGTGAACATTGAAATCCCCCACCCAGAGTAGTGGGCGGCACGGTGGCACAGTGGTTAGCACTGCTGCCTCACAGCGCCAGAGACCCGGGTTTAAATCCCGCCTCAGGCGACTGACTGTGTGGAGTTTGCACGTTCTCCCCGTGTCTGCGTGTGTTTCCTCCGGGTGCTCCGGTTTCCTCCCACAGTCACAAAGATGTGCAGGTCAGGTGAATTGGCCATGCTAAATTGCCCGTAGTGTTAGGTAAGGGGTAGATGTCGATGTAGGGGTAAGGGTGGGTTGCTCCTCGGCGGGGCGGTGTGGACTTGTTGGGCCGAAGGGCCTGTTTCCACACTGTAAGTAATCTAATAGAGTAGATCTTGCATCCGTGCTAGCCTCAGTGCTTCCTCCAAGTGTTGGTCAGCATGGAGGAGTACTGATTCATCAGCAGGTTTCCTTTCCCATGTGCAAAGTAATGCCATGAGACTTCATGGGATACGGAGTCACTGTTGAGGACTCCCAGAGCAATCCCCTTCCAACTGTATCCCACTGTGCCACCACTTCTGCTGTGTCCATCCTGATGAGACAGGAGATATCTGGGGAATGTAATAGGGCGTCTGCGATATAGTTATACTCACAGAATCATACCTTACAGACAATGTCAGGCTGTTGCTTGACGAGTCTGTTTATTTCTATTCACCGTTTCCTGCCAGCTGTCCCATTCTAGAAGCATGGCCATATATACACCCCAATCCACTCAGATTTGACTTTGCAAAATCTTTCTAAAAATCAACATGTTTTACATCCATTGCTTCTCTTTCATTTGTCTCCCATTCTGTTTCTCAAACATAATTCCCATTTCATAAATTTACGTTAGTGTTGCCTATAACCAATGCTTTCAGCCACAATAATTTCTGCTAAACCATTTCCTTACTATGTTCTATGTTCAATCTACTCTATCATTTTCCTCCACCAGACTTGGTTTTCCTTGTATTGTTTGAAAGTTCTGTGAAGACAGAACTGAAGTAGTGGCTTCATAGTTCTGTCATTTCCCTGTTTCCCATTCTCTATTCTCTGGTTTCAAACTGTAAGGAAACTGCACTTGTTTTCTCATATTTCTCACATTGACATAACTTAACCAGCTATTACAGTTCACTCTTTTAACCCTTGTGAATACACTCTTCAGAAAGCCATCAATTCCTGCCTTAGAGTGCTCAATAATTGACCTTCCACACCATACACTCACAGGAGCATAGACTCTGTGCCAACAGAAATACAGCACAATCTATATTAGTCCCACTTTCCTACAACAGGCCCATAGCCTGGAATGTCATGACACTTCCACGTGCTCGTCCAAGTACTTTTTAATGATTGTGAGGTTACCCGTGATAATTCCCCTTCTCAGGAAGTAATCCCAGAACCCCACATCCTCGAGGTGAAAAAATATTTAAATCCTCTCTGAACCTCAAACTTTTCACTTTAAATTGGGCTCATTTGTTCTTGACCCTCTGACTAAAAGGAACAGCTGCTGTCTATCCACCCTGTCCATGTCCCTCATAACCTTATCCTCCTGAATCACGGACCCCTCAGCTTTCTCTGCTCCAAAGTAAACAACCCAAGCTTATCCAGCCTCTCTCCATGGCTGATATGCTCCATCCCAGGGAACATCCTGGTGAATCACCTCTGCACCCTCTCCAGTACAATCACATCCTTCCTGGAATGTGGCTCCCAGAACCACATGCAGTACTCCATTTTGGCCGAACCAAAGCCATGTATTGCTCTTATAATCTACATCCTGATTAGGAAACACAACACCCAAGGTCCAATTCTTAACTAGCCCATTAACCTGTCCAGTCACATTCAGGGATGTTTGGAGAAGCACACCCTGAGCTTCCCAGTGTGCTGCCATTCATTGAGTACTCCCCTGCCTGGTTCCTTCTCCCAATGTGCATCAGCTCATATTTATCAGGGTTACATTCCATCTGCCATTGATCTGCCCATCTGACCATTCCATCTGCATCTTCCTGTAACTTAAGGCTTTCCTCCTCACTGCGAACCAACCGGTAAATCTTTATATCAAACATACAGTTACTGCTCACACCTCCCCCACTCTCCACCTAGCCCCCTCCACATTCACATTTTTTTTAATGAATAACACAAACAATCCCTGTGGTACACCAGGGGACACTGGTCTCCAGTCACACAAACAGCCTTCTCCCACCACCCTCTGCCTGCTGACACTAAGACAATTCTCCTTGTAACCTGTCAAGGTATCCTTCATATTGTGAGATGTTACATTTTTTCTCAGTATCCCAGCTGGAAATTTGTCAAAGGCCTTCCTACAAAACTAAACAATTGACCTCCTCAAACTAATTCAATCAAATCCATTAGATGCGACTCCCTTCTGATAAAGTCATGATAATTATCCCTGATCAAACCTTGTGACTCTGATTGGAGTTCGATTTTCTCCTTCCCTATTTTATCCAGTAGTTTCCTTAACAGTGATCTAATACTCGCTCATCTATAGTCACCTAGACTATCTCTCCCACTCTTACTGTGAAGTGTAATCGTATTAGCAGTCCTCCAGTTCTCTGGCACCTCCCCTATGGTCAGATTCTAATTAAAATATTCAATCAGGGTCATTCCTCCGTTGACCCCAACAGCCGCCTGTGATACAACTCATTCAGACATGGAGATTGGTCCAAATTTGTACAGAACAAAGCCTCAAATCCCTGCTCGTATTTTACATCAATCTGTTCAAGAGTTGTCCAGTCCATCTTCTTGAATTCCGTACCTGCATCCTCCTTCTCCCAAGTAAAATAGATGTGAAGGTCTCATGTTACAATCCATCAATGTTCTCCAGCTTGACACGCAGATTGCCCCTTTGGTTTCTAATGGACACTGACTGTTTGCTGATTATTCTGTTCTACTTGTTTGTGTAGAATATCATGGGATTCTGCCAGATCTCACCTACTTGTACTTCCTCATGTCCCTCTGTTATTCAGTCCTTTCGATGTTTCTAAGATTCACTACAATCACCTCTCATGTTTCGAAACTCGAGATTACAGGCTGAGTTACCCCGTCAGACAACCTTGCCAAATTAGGGGTTAATTTGGAGAATACCTTTTGCAGTTCCTCTGTCGTCAGTATATTCTTTCTTAGATTGGGACTCCGAACGATACATAATATTCTAAGTTTAGTCTCACCAACGCTCGATGCAACTGGTGCACGACATCCTCTATCTTCCAATTACATTCACATGAATGTAAACCTAATTTTTACTTTCCCATTTGCATATGCTCTTCCTAATACCTCTCGGTTTAACTTTTCTTCTGAGCTCAGTGTGTGAGTTCTTTAAAAAAGCTCATGAATATCAAACTATACGTTATCCATTGGTTCTTCATTGCCTATGTCCACAAGAATCATCTTCAAACCATTCCAAAAAAATGTTTGTCACTTGTGGTTTTCCGGTCATCGGTACATTCTCACACTCCCCAGTTATGTTATTACCTTCTAAATATCTAGTAGCATGTTCTTTGTAATCGAGTCCAAGAGATACCGGAATGCGGATGACAGGTTAACTGGTCTGTAGTTTACCATTCTCCAAATTCATCTCTCCTTAAACTGTTGGATAATATTTATCACCTTTTCCTTATCCAGATTGGCAAAATGCCTTTCGGGAATGTGTCAGAAAATAAAGTGAAAATCCGCGATGCAATCAACATGTCTGTTGCTGCTTGCTCTGAAATTTTTGCATGAAGTACATCTAGTCTGTCAGAACTATAAATACTCAATCCAGCTTTATTTTCAAAGATGACCTCAACACTGATAAGAATGATCTTAGACGTTACTTGCACAAGTCCCATGGTCACTTGGTATTTCTGGGAGAATTTCTGGACATTCTTCCATGAAGATAGACACAAAGAAACTGTTTCTTTTCCCTGCGATTTCTCTGTTCTCTGCAATAAATTACCTTGTCTGCACACCAACTGTTCCACATTTGGCCTTGTTTTTATTTTTTTGATACATTGATAGACGCTTTTTAGCAGTCTTTATGTTTTTCTTTCGTTTGCACGCTTTTTCTCTTTTTGATTTTCTTCTCAGTTTCTTGGTCATCCTTTGCTGGGTCCTACATCTCTCTGAATCTACTGGCTTACTGCAACACTTGGCATTTTTCTAAGCTTCCTCCTTTCATCTAATAGGTAGATGAAGATGGGGTTGAAAGTGATAGTCGGAGAGGAGGGTGGACCAGATTGATAGGAAGGAATATGGACATATAGGAACATTCAAAAGGGCGGTGCTGACTTATAAGGTTGGAGTAGGATAAGGTGGGATTAGGGGAAATGGGGAAATGGGGAAATCCACTATGATCCCCTGTGGTTGGAGGGTCCCAAGGCAGAAGATGAGGCGTTCTTCCTCCAGGCTTCTGGTGGCGATGGAGCAGGCCCAGGACTCTCATGTCCTTGGCAGAATGGGAAGGGGAGTTAAAGTGCTCAGCCACTAGGCGATGGAGTTGTTCAATATGGCTGTACCAGAGATGTTCCCTGAAATGATCTACAAGTTCACCTCCTGCCTCGCCAATGTAGAAAGACCACATTGTCTTTAATGGATGCAGTCGATGAGGCGTTCTGTCTCCCTTCATCACCTATCACTTTCAACCCCACCTTCATCTACCTATCGTAATCCCAGCTACCTCCCCCCTGCCGCATCCTCTTCTCATTTATCTCTCAGCCCCCTAGGCCCATAAGCTTCATTCCTGATGAAAGGCTTATGCCCGAAACATCGATTTATCTGCTCTTAGTATGCTGTCTGACTGTGCTTTTCCAGCACCACACTTTTCGACTCTGATCTTCAGCATCTGTAGTCCCCACTTTCTCCTCACACCTTCATGGTCTGCATGACTCAGATTTCAAATGGTTACTTCAAATACAACAAAAACTGTCGTGTTCTCAAACAGCATAAAAGAAAACCAATACATTGTGGTCACTGTTCCCAAAATGTCCTTTCCGGCAAAATTTTCAATTAGCTCTTCTGATCACTCAACACCAATTCCTCAATAACCTGATCTCGAGCTCAGTGCTCAACATAATATTCATGTAAACCATCTCACACGCGGTCATGAAATCCATTTTCCCAGCATTAGCATTCAATTGGGTTAACACAGTTTAGATATAATGTAAGCAGTATATTATTACTGCAGTACCCACAAATGTGTATATCTCATTTCCTGTTTTATAACATGTCCAGCATTTGTATTGCAGCTTTCACTTTGATATATAACTCCCATCAATGTTTGCTCCATCTTACTAGATTCTGTGGAATCTGAGCGGTGTGGGCTCTGGAGAGATTAATGGTAGAGATCATTTCGCCACATCATTTATGAACTTCTCAAACTTTAATTTCTCCAGATCTCCCGTTATGCTGATGGAGTAGAGAAGGACAATGATTTTCCAACAATGCTCTATATTCCCCCAGAGAGCTGAGGCAGCTCTAACCTGGGTGGGAACCTTACAGCAGGCAGGTAAAGTGTTGCTGCTGCTGTACAGGGTCTTAGTGAGATCACATCTGGAGTAGTGTGTACAGATTTAATCTCTTCAGTGAAGAAATGATGTTGTTATATTGGAAGCAGCTCAGAGATGGTTCCCTCAACTGATTCCTGCAATGAAGGTGCTAGCTTATAACGAAAGGATGATCAGGTTGACCCAGTAGCCATTGGAGTTTAAAAAAAATAAGGGTGAAGTTACTTCAACATAGATGACAGATGTAGTCAACGAGTGAAGCGAATTACACAGATAATGGAGGAATCCATTCCATTCTCCAGCCTGTTGCACAGGAACAACAGGAGGATATTCAAGCCTTCGACCCTGTTACACCAAAACAGGATGAGGCTATTCAGCCCCTGGAGCCTGATATACATTTACAGAAGGAGGCCAATCAGCCACTCGAGCCTATAACTGTAGGACATGCTGCACCAGTATCCTGTGAAACAGCAACAGGATCAGTCCATTCAGCCTCCTCAAGTCCGTAACATAGGAACTGGAGGAGGTCACACAGTGACTGGAGATTGTTACACTGGGATAACAGGAGGCCATTCAGACCCACCGAGACTATTGCAAGGGAATTGGATAAGGATAAAAACTATCTGAGACTTCTTTAATGAGAAAGGAAGAAGTAATTTCGAAACGTGTTTGTTGTATGGGAACAAGATAAGACCAATCAATCCCTGGGAACCATCTCCGGATACATGAGGAGACTGTTCAATATTTCCATGGAGAAGTATGAGAAGACCCATCAGACCCTCAAAATGTTAGAGAGCAACAGGAAGATTCCATATCTCCCAATCCTCTAAAGCATCAACAGGAGGAGGTCATTCTGGCCTTGGAGATGACAACATGGGAACACCAGAAAGACGTCAGCTCATCGAGTTTGTACACCAGCAGGATGATGAGTCCATTCAGCCACACATGGCTCTTATACAGCAACTGGAGCAGATCTCTTAAAAACGTGTGCCCATTAAATAGGAATTCAAAGAAAACGGAAAGGCTTTCGAAAGAGAAGAACTTATAATAATGGTATACATTAGGGACTAAAGTGTAACAATAAACTATTGTAATTTAAGGCAAATTGTTAGAGTCCATTGTTCAGGACATTTGCAAAGTTAAACCACAATCCGTCAGAGTCAACATGGTTTTACAAAGGACAATCAAGTTTGAAGTGTTTGCATGAGTTATTTGAAGATGTCACAAAAAAGGTGGATCGTGGGAGATGGGACACATCTGGTCTTCCTGAAGGCATTGGATATGTCGCTTCTCCAAAGAGTAAGTGGTAAGATCAGACAACATGGGTTTAGGAGTAATTTATTGGCTTGGATGGAGGATTGGTTAACCAACAAATTGGAGTCAGATGGAATAAATGTGTCATTTTCTTTTGAAAATGGAATTTGTGGGGTGCCATTGATTTCAGCACTCATGCCTCAACCATTTACATTGATTGGATTACTGTACTCGGTTCACGGGAGAGAAAATACCTTGCCACATTTTCAGATGACTCTCACACCGGTGAGAAATTACTTTGGAATGATGATGCAAGAGATTTTAAAACTATATGGATAGGTTGCGTGAATAGGCCAACATTTAGCAAGGAAAATTAAAGGGAATAAATATGGGGCTATTCAAGTTGGCCAGTATAATAGAAAGACAAATTATCTAAATGGAGAGAAAGTTCAAAGTGCTTAGGTGCACAGGGATCTGGGTGTCTGCTTTCATATCACAGAAATCCTGCCTGCAGGTACTGCAAGTAATGAGAAATGCAAGCATAATTTCAGTGTTTATTTATAAAAGGATAGAGTAGAAAGGTAGGGAGTGTTGGTGTAGCTACGCAAGGCATTAGTGAGGCTGCAACTGGAGTACAGTTTGGGTGTCCTGCAGAATGAGGTGTTTCCATTGGAGGCAATTCAGAAGAGCTTCATTAGAATGATTCCATATTTGAAGTGTTTGCCTTATGAAGAGTAATTGAGCAGTTTAGGCATATACTCTCGAGTTTATAAGAATGAAAGGAGATCTCATTGAGGTCTGTAACATTCTAAAAGTAATTGAATGTGTAGATATGGAGTGGATTTTTTTTTCATGTGGCGCAATCTACAATAAGAGACTAGAGTTTTAGGATGGAGAGATGGCAGGAAAGTGGAACAGAGGCCGTGTTGACATCAGTGTCATCGAGGGGTTGGATTCCTCACAGATGCTCGTTGTTATTTTTCAACCCTTCGACAGTGTTTCACTGGAATGGGGGAGGACTGGGTATCATACAGGAAGCAGGTACTCAGGATAAATCATTCTCAATCAGTAAGACAGAACGTAACCAGTAGGGTTACACATTGACCAGCGCTGGGTTCTCAACTATTTACAGTCTATATGAATGATCAGGAGGATGGAACAGATATACAGATGCTGAGTTTGGTGATGTCGCTGTGGTAAGCAAGAGAATAAATTATCAAGAGAGGGTGGAGAGTCTGCAAATAGATTCAGAGAGGTAAAGGCATTAGATAATAGTTTGGCAGGTGGAATTTAACATGATATAACCTGTCATTCCATTTACAGGAATAATGGAAGGCAGTATGTTACTGAAATGGAGAGGGATTACACGGATTAATGATACTGTGTACTGGGGGGTTCACTCAGCCCCGTTCAGACATGGGAGGTTTTGCTCCATCCCTGATCGTCTATTCCCAGACACCCCAAGTGACCCCATTGCTCTCCGTACACATGGAATACTTTGATGTGGTTGATTGGTGGTGGGGATGGTGTTTTGAAACGTGCATCAAGGGGACGGCCTTTATCCAAAATATATTCATTCCTTTCTACGTGGAGTTCCGATGACGATGGGACTGGCTGACTGCTTCTGAATGAAGAGATCATGACTGCTGCCAGGACAGTGGGTATTCACCACATGATGTACTGTGATGGGCACGCTGTGACATTAATGGAGTGAGAGAGAGCTCCTTCAGTTCCTCTACATCTCCACATTGATATGGATACTTTGCAGATGCATCAGGAATCCCACTATCCAGTATAGATACAACCGGCAGCTCCCTGCTGAGAGAGAAACAATCTATTTACCTCATCAACCATATATATCCTCCATCACCGAATAGTTAACATTGATGTTGAGATACTGGGAGATGATGGATATGTCACCTTGTCCTGCCTGGAAAGTTCCGGATCATAGAAGCTGAATGAAACAGTGACCCTCACAGCCACTGGCAAAACCATCCTCCCCCTGGTGTGAAGCTGCAGGTCGTGTTGAAGGAGGTGACACCTCTCTGTGACCAGCTCCTTGTTCAGTCAGGGTCCCCTCATACTTTGTCCTGGGTTAAGTGGAGTTTGGGAAATTGTGCCTGGAAAATCCGGGGTGGATACAGCAGATCCCTTTCCCCACACACACTCACTCTGTGGTTTCAGAGCTTCCCCTCTCTGTAGCCTCTGCTCCATTTGTTGTTCCTGTTCCAGACACAGATGCTGTAACTACAGTCCCCATGCTCCATCCAGAGTTGGGTCACCAAATCCTCAGATCTCCCTGAATGTCTCAGGCAACTTACAGCACAACCTCCAGCAAAACATCCCCTGTCCCTCCACTAACTTTTCAATTGCAGAAGCCAGTCAGAAGCCCCTCGCTACAAGTGTTTTCGACCAGACCATATTCCCTCAAAATATTTCCAGAAGGCCGTTTAGACCCAAACCTTTCCTTATTTTAAATATAGATGTGAAGTGTGCGTTCCAGTTATGTTGTGACTAGTCAAACCACTCGACATTGAGCAAAATATAATCTATTCAAATTCTTTCGTTAAAATACAATCAAAGAAAAGAACGTTTTGGGATAGCTTATATGTTGGAACACTTACACAAACAATAGATACCGTACCTTCTTGGTTTACACCGCTTGGCACAAAGATATATTCAAATAGAGATCCTTACAGCAGTTTTCCAATCCAGGGGGAAACAACATTAACAGAGATCGCAGAGAGAAAAGCAGCTGGGGATCATGTATTGAAACTTCCAACCCTTCTGGGATCCCCAGCAGCTTCTGAATGCTGCAGCTAAAAGTAAAATGAGGAAATCTAGTCTGGGAGAGCTGGCCACTGCCCTTCCATTGTTACCACCGTTTTAATGAAACCTAAAATCTCAGTTATTTATTTAAACTGTTTTCAGACAGGAGTTCTGCACCTCTGCCTTTAACACCTCTCTTCAAAAAAAAAACCAAGAGAAATAATCTTTTTACAGTGATAGTGTCCTCACAACTCCATCTTTAATAAAATAATCTATCAATACACAAAGATAGATTCATTTTCGACCTCCTAATCTTCCTCTATTAGTAGACTGAAATGCATATATATATTACATTGACTCTGAGCATACAAATATTCACATCTATTTCGATTTTAGTCATTTTACTCCTGCCACAGAATGCCTTTGTCTTTCTTCATCCAAGTCTCCACACTTAGGTTTTATCACCCTGTCGCCTGTATAGTTTCAAACTGAATGGCAGCAATAATAAGCTCAATCGAAACAGACTGGTATTTTTCTCCCTAAACTTAACCAAAAACTTTAAGGGGTTATGATCAGTGATAAAGATTTGTCTCAGGTACGTTATTGGCAATGTAAATCTGAAATGTTGCAACGCCAACACCAAGGCCTCCTTCCCCATTGTGGAATAAATCTGTTTTTGTTTCCACTGGACACTCCAACCACACGTTACATAATGTAGCGCTTCTAATCTCTCCACTACTCCCTCTGAATGACATAGCTCCTCATGTCTCAGCATAAAAGAATTACATGCTTCTGTACCTCTTAATGCTCTAACCTCTTTACCTGCTACTCCTGGCCTATGCCTGTAAACCTTAACAAGACCTTGCACATTCTTCTCCATCTCTCACAGAAACCAAACTTTGATTTCTGAACTCAATTAGCATCATCAGCCATTTCAGCTTCTAATCTTGCCGTTTTAACTCTGCTCTTCCACACGAGTTTTCACGACTGCAGGAAGTGAATTGTTGAACTTCTCCAAAATAAGAATCTTTCTAAGAGTGTCATAGGTTTGCTCTGTTTTTAATACCCTTACCACCTTTCAAAATTACTTTGTTTGATCCTTTCAAACTCAATGTGCGTTTAACCAGGGACCCTCTTTTAGATTCCTGTAACGCTGTCTGTCAGTGTCTGGCCCAAGCTCATATACACTTCAGATGGCTTTCTACACACCTCATACTCCCCAGATACCTCCTCCGATAGGGATGCAAATACCTATCAGCTTTGGATCAAATAAACTCACATGGTCACTGGTGTCTGCTTTTGTTTAGCCACTTTCTCAAATGAAATTCAAAAGGCTTCCCCATCCTTCTCATCAAATTTAGAGAATGCCTGGATGCATTTAAACAGAACCTCGTTAGGCCATTGGTTACAATAGGGTTGCCCAACCGCACTATCCTCCTCATCCCACCGACATTCTACCTTCATTTCCGCCTTCTATATCAACTTTCCTCTCTAATTGCTAACGTTTTAAGTTGAAACTCTCTGCTTTTCTTCTATCCTTTTCTCTCTTTCTTCTTCGTTTCCCTTTCTTTTATTTCTACTTTTCATCATAATTCAAACTCTTTCAATTCCTTCTCAGGTTCAAAGACCATCATTTGAAATTGAATTCCAGCCATTTCCAAAGAGTCTGATGGCGGTTCTCCTAAACATAATTGCCGATCTATAGCTGTAATTATCTCTCATTTTCTCACAGACAATCGCAACCCTAACTCCAGGTTGTCTGTCAATTCCGAAAGCTTTACCATCATTACCTTTTGTAAAACCGCCAACTTCACTTTTCCACACCCAGAGAACTCTTAGGGACTGAATCTTTTTACACAAAATACTGTTTAAACCAACCAAATTCAACATCCAGAAAAAAGACACTATCAACTACCATACACGACCTTTGAACCCAATAGCCTCCTGGTGCATACTCTCCAGTGTCTGCATGAGTTTATTCTGGGTGATTTGGTTTCCTCCCACAATCCAAAGATGTGCATGTCAGGTGTATTGGCGATGATAAATTGTTCATAGTTTTCAGGGATGTGTGGGTTAGTTGCCTTTGTCGGGGTAAATGTGTAATAATTGGGTAGAGGAATGGGTCTGGGTAGGTTACTCCTCGGAGGGTCGGTGTGGACTTGTTGGGGAGAATGGCCTGCTTGCACACAGTAGGGATTGTAATTCTAAATCCAGTTTGGTATTATCGATATAGAATCAGACAAGAGTCCACAGTTTGCTATAGACGAACCAGACTGCCTCAAACTATTTTAAGAAGGTAGGTTGGATGCCAACCTTTTCTTATTTTAAAGGTAGATGTGAGTTGGGTGTTCCAGATGTCAAACTATTCAAACCACTCACCATTAAGCAAAACACAATATATTTAAACACTCTAATGAAAATCCAATTAGAAAAGAAGATGAATTTAGAATAATTTTTCTATTGGCAATCTTAACCGAATAATGGATACAGTACCTTCTACTAATGAACTGTTCCAATATATCAACATCCCATAAACACACCCCTGCGCAAAAAGGACCATTCAGACATGCATTCTTGCATACAGTTCTCCAATCCAGGAGGAAACACCATCAAGTGAGGTCCAAAGAGAATACCAGCTGTGGATAATTTACTGAAACTTACAACCCTTCTGGCACCCCAAGCACTTGGTGATTGTTATAGCTACAATATAAAAAAAAACGTAGAAATCCTGGTCTGTGCCAGCTGGCCATTGTTTCTGCTATTTATTTTAAAAACCCGAAAAGCCCCATAAGTTATTTACTTGAGCCGTTTTCAGTCGGCAGTTTTGCCTTTAAGGTCTCTTACTAAAAAAAAGGGAGAAAATAACCTCTTATTTAAAAGGTGACAGCATTGTCAGGCAATTTATTTGCGTGGTCCTTTACTCAGTGGGCTTCCTTTTGTTACTAATCGCATGGTCACCTGAGAGTGACAGCCACAGGTACAGACCAAGTTACAAGGATGTTTCTCATAACATCTGAAACACGCCTGTCCATGGACCATCACATGGGACATACCAGGAAGTGAACAACAGCTTGAACACCCCATTTCATTATTTCTGAGCTACACAATGCCAGCACTCGATACATTAGGGAGGCCAAAACCCAAGACCAGGGAAAGAAAGAAAGGGACAAGAGATTCACATTAAAGACAGAAACAGACAGTTAATTAACTGAAAATATGTTGTGGAAATATGTGGAAAACGTCAGGGCAGTGGGACTAACAGGCGAAGTGAGATCTTCGAGAGCAAAATTACAAGAATGAGAACAATGAATAAAGGCATTGTCAGATCAGCTGAAATGGTTTGTTACCTCAAGTTCTCAATCTGCTTCACAGAACACCACAAACAACATAAACTGGGACAAGATGACAGCCCAGCATAGAGAGCTGTGCAGACCATGCTAGTGTGTTGCTCAGTAAACTGCACTATCAGCACAGCATGAGAGTATTGCAAACTTTACTATCATATGCTAACTATACTCGCAACAGATTTACTGCTTACAGTGGGAAGGTTTGCTCTCTCTGCGTGTGTGTGTGTGTGTGTTCATCAGAGACTGAGTGTGTGTGTGTTCATCAGAGACTGAGTGTGTGTGTGTGTGTGTGTGTGAACGCGATTGGCG
This sequence comes from Chiloscyllium punctatum, assembly GCF_047496795.1. Classification (NCBI taxonomy): domain Eukaryota; kingdom Metazoa; phylum Chordata; class Chondrichthyes; order Orectolobiformes; family Hemiscylliidae; genus Chiloscyllium; species Chiloscyllium punctatum. Next base: position 41,135,328 of record NC_092766.1, read on the forward strand.
TGGTTGAGTGCAAAATTCATTGTTTGAGCAGGAACGCACATGGAGGAAATTATTTTAAATACGAACAACAGGCAAGCGTTTTGTTAATCAGTCGAGAGAACGAGAGAAGTTTCATGGACAGATGAGCTAAAGTGTTTGAGAATGTTAAAATAAAGGCATTGCCAGACACAACAGCAATATCCAGCGGCGTGCACGTGAATGACAGATGGATGGGAGTTTGGTGTGAGGTTGAATCAGATTTGCTTCAGCAGGTTTGAAGCCCGGAGTGTCAGCAGCAGATTATTGGCTTCATTTAGACTGTATTTCATAGCTCAAGGATCAAACAACAGATCGAATAAACCAGTGAAATATATTCTGGAGTGGTGAGTATTTCAAGTTAGAAATGTTCAGGGTATGGTGTCAAGAATCAGCTCATTGTCAAAGGGATCTCCCACAGTTGTGACATGACTGCTTCAGCTGCAGATATTGGCCAGGAATGGGATGGAAACAGTGGAAGGAAGTGGAGTTTGTAACCAGAAGAGTAGAAAGTGACCTCCATGCTCTTAACAGTAAAGGCAATGAGACAATGCATTGTGGTTCTCCCCTGAAACTGAATAGTTCAACATAGAGACCCGTGAGTAACACTGCCAGAGCAGAGAGGGAGACAGTAATTGAACACCTTCATTGATGCAGTTAGTAGTGGTCTGTAGAGTGAATATCTGGATTGAGAGATTCAACAGGAAAAATAACAGTGGCAGGAAGTGTAGACAATATGAAATAACAATAATACACTCATAACTGGTTTATAGAAAACAAAATCTGGATAGTGACACTCACCAGGAACACCAACGATAGCCAGGAAGGGATAATAAAAGTATTGAATAATGAGAAGAGCGAAATAGATCCGCACTGATAATGACATCCAATCAACTTCAGAAAGATACCAAACATAATCGGATAAGCTCCTGTCTATTGTTGGAATATTCCTGTCTAATGTTCTCAGATTCTGATCCATTGTTGGAATATTTCAGTCTAATGTTCTCTGATTCTGATCCATTGTTGGAACATTCCAGTCTAATGTTCTCAGATTCTGATCTCTCCTCCCCTCTGTCTGGATCTGCTGATCCCTATCAGTGCTGTCAGTGATTCTCTGCTCATGTTATGGGTTGACACATTGAACGGAGCCCATTTATCATTAAAAGATGGAAAGCTTCCACTGAGATAATTAGAATCCATGGAGATTGGCATTAATCGCAGTCACTGAACAAACAGGCCCAGTTAACCAATTCATCACTTTTCATTTACTGGTTTTGGACGGAATGGATAAGGTTGCTGAGGGATGGACCATAAATCTTTCAATATTTTTAATCTTTTTTCCCCTTGTATATGAGAGTATTAACAGAACACTGCAGCGGTCTATATATGTTCCACTCTGTTTATGAAAATAGGCAGTTATAAAATGACAGATCTGCTGCGTAAAAAAAAAGTCTGGTGGGCAAGTTTCTAGATACCTGAAACAAAGTATGGTACTTATTGACCAGTGTGAGGCTACTCCTGGTTTTAATGCCCTGTTTTCAAATCCTTTCATAACCTTGAGACAGAGCATTGAGACTGCTGCTCAGTAACAGGCCAAAGCAATTCTGTCCCTATGGGCCCCTTACAGAGGGATAGGAGAAGGCCATTCAGCCCATATTATCCTGTTGCTACTTGAAAAGGTGGAAAGTTGGAATATTGGCACATTTTGCCAACAGAATCATTCAAAACAAAGAGATTTGTCACTGCAGCTGTATGAGGTGTCACTGAGAGGGCACCTGGAATACATTGTGTTGTTTGTGTTTCTGTAACTGAAAACGAATGGGTCTCTATTAGATAAAGTTTACCGGCTGCTCGTAATCCACGGGTTGCTGTGTCTCGGATCTGTTACACAGGGACAGGAGGAGGCCATGCAGCCTCTCGAGTGTGTTTCGAAGAACTGGAGGAGGCCATTCAGCCTCTTGGGTCTCTTACAGAGGGACAGCATTTCCAGTGTAATACAGAGGGACAGGAGGAGCCTATTCAGTCTCTTGAGCCCGTTATAGAGGCACAGGAAGTGTTTATTCAACTTTCAAGTTTGTTACACATAAATATTAGTTTTAAATTAATTATGGAATCGGAAATACCTGATATCAACATTAAAGTTCAAACTTTGAACAAGGCCAATTTTGAAAGTCTTAGGCGAGCCCTGTGAATGGCTGATTGGAATACCCTATTCACAGGTTAAGGGATGGTTGGAAAATGCAAGATCATCAAAACCTGGTTTCAAAGAGTCCAGAGCCAAACTGTTCCGATTAGTGAGATGGGCAAGGCTGGTGGGTGCAGGGAGTGCTGGATGGCTAGATATATTGATGCTCTGGTCAAGGTGAGGAAGGAGGCGTATGTCAGGTAAACAGAGCTGAGATCAAGTGAATCCCGAGAGGTGTATAAGGGCAGCAAGTGTATCATCAATCGGGAAATCGGGCCAGAAAAATGTGGACAAGAGATTGCTTTAGAAATTGGGTTAATGAGGCATTGAAGACATTCTTCAAATCCTTTAATGGCGGCAAAAGATTACCTAGGGAGAGAATAGGGCCCCTTAAGCATCAGTAAGGCTACATATTTATGGAACCACAACAAATTTGAGGGATACTAAACAAGTATTTCTCCTCAGTATTTAATGTGGAGGAGGTTACAAGAGCGAGAGAATGAAGAAATATGCAATGATACCTTGAAAAGTGTCTATATTGCAAGGAGGCGTTGGACATTTTAAAACACATAAAGGTGAACTAATACCTGGGACCTGATCAGTTGTATCTCAGATGTTTGTGGGAAGCTAGGAAATAGATTGCTTATGCATTTTGCTGATATATTTGTAACATTGATTTTCACAGGTGAGGTGTCAAAAGACTGGAGGGCTGCTAACATAGTGCAATTGTTTAAGAAAGTAAAGAAACAACAGGTAACTATAGATCGGTGAGCATGACGTCAATGGTGATTAAATTGTTGGAGGGGATTTCGAGGAAAAAGATCGATATGTATTTGGAAAGACAAGGACTGAAGAGGGCTTTGTACATTGGAGATCACGTCTCACTGACTCGGTGTAATCTTTTGAGGAAGTGATGAAGATGATTGATGAAGGCAGAACAGTGGATGTTGTCTTTATGAAATTCAGTAAGAAAATTGAAATGTTCTACATGGTAGACTGGTTAGCAAGGTTGGACTTCCTTGGATTCAGGGAGAAAGCGCCATTTAGGTCCAAACTTTTCTTGAATATTGGAGACAGGGTGTGACAGTGACATTTGTTCATTAAACTTGGAGACCTGTGACCAGTAACGTGCCGCAAAGATCAATACTGGGTCCACTGCTTTTTGTCACTGATACAAATCATTTATATTTGAGTATATGAAGTATGGTCAGTAAGTTTGTAGATAATAACAAATTTGTTGGTGTCGTTGACAGTGATGAACGATCTCTCAGACCACAATGGGACTTTGTTTAGGTGATCCGAGGAGTGGCAGATGGAGTTTATTTTAGTTAAATGTGAGGTGTAGCATTTTGGCAAGACATATCAAGGCAAGACATGTAGGTAGGGTCCTGTCGAAAGCTGCCAATCAAGGTGAATTCCATAGAAATTATCGAATCCCCTACAGTGAGGAAACAGGCTTTTCGGCCCATCGAGGCCACACCGACCCTCTAAACAGTATCCCACTAGACAAACCCCTACTCTATCCCTCTGAACCTGCATTTCCCATGGCTAATCCACCTCGCCTGCACATCCCTGGGTACTTTACTCAATTTAGCATGGCCAATCTACACTTATCTGTATATCTTAATACTGTCGGAGGAAAACATAACATCCGGAGGAAACTCGTTCAGAGACGGGGAGAATGTGCAAACTCCACACAGGCAGTCATTCAAGGATGGAATTACACCCAGGTCGCTGCGCTCTGAAGCAGCAATGCTAGTCACTGAGCTACAGTGTCACCTTGTGGTTCAGGTTCTCTGTTCCTTGAAAGTGCTGTCACAGGTAAACAGTGTAGTGAAGAAGGCACTTGGTGATCTTCCCTTTATTGGTCCGTGCTTTGTGTCTAAACATTTTCACGATGCGTTGCATCTGTACAGGACATTGGTTTGGCCACTTTTGTAATATTGCCTTTAATTCCAGTTTCCCTGCCGTCGGAAAGATGTTGTCAAACTTGAAAGGGGTACAGAAGAGATTTAAAAGAATGTTGCAGGTGTTGGAGGGTTAGAGTTACAGGGAGAGTTTGGATAGGCTAGGGCTATTTTCAAGTGTTGAGGCTGAGGGGCGACCTTAAAGGGGTTTATAAAATCATGAGGGGCATAGATAAGGTAAACAGTCTATGTCTTTTCCCCAGGATAGGCGAGTCCAAAATTAGAAGACAAAGGTTTAAGGTGAGAGGGGAAAGATTTAAATAGGGACATGAGGGACAACATTTTCACACAGAGACCACTGTGTGTATGGATTGAACAGACAAAAGAGGCGGTGGAGGCAGGTACAGTTACACCATTTAAAAGGCATTTGGATGGATACATGCATGAGAGATGTTCAGACGGAAATGGGCCAAATGCTGGCAAGGGGAACGAGATTTATTTCGGATATTTGGTTTGGTATAGACGGCCGGACTGAAGGATCGTTTTCTGCACTGTACATCTCTGAGACTCTATTGCCTTTTGAGTGTATAACACAGGAACAGGAGGAGGCTACTCAGCTTCTGAATTCTGTCAGTCAGATTGTTTGCTCAATTACTGAGAGCAAAATACAAAAATACATTATTCAGATTTTGATGGTGATTTACAGAAACAGGAGAATTGCTTTTAGTCAACAGAAGCTGTAATGAATGTGAAGAGGCTATTCAGTCCCTCAGTTCCATTCCACAGGAGCAGGAGGTCAGCACAGAGCTATTGGAGCATGTTACACAGGAACAGGAGGAGGACATCCATTTTCACAGACTTGGGATCAGGAAGCAGTCATTCAACTGCTTGAGACTGGGACACAGGAACAGGAGGCAGTCATTCAACTGCTCGAGGCTGGGACACAGGAACAGGAGGGAGTCACTCAACTGCTCGAGACTGGGACATGGGAACAGGAGGGAGTCACTCAACTGCTTGAGACTTGGACAAGGGAACAGGAAAAGGAACAGGAGGCCGTCATTCAACTGTTCGAAACTGGGCCACAGGGAAATCTGTAGGCTAGTGAGGCCCCAGGATCTTGTTACGCAGGAACAGGAGGAGGTGACTCACTTCCCACCAGTATGGGACATTTGAAGAGAAGAGGAGTTTGCTTGGAACAAACATAAATACATGAACAAGTTACATTAGTGGTCCATTCAATCCTGCCCCACCATTCACTAAGACCACGGCTGATCAGACTGTGATTTCCTCATTCCATTTTACGGAGACTGTACTCACTGCAGCCTCTGCTCTATTTGTTGGTCATGTTACAGACCCAGATGCTTTAACAATAGTCACCATCACTCATCCAGATGGTCGGGTCTAAGGATGAGTCAGGATTTGAAGGGTCCAATACCAAGAATGAAAACATAAAATAAAGGTATAGCCAGATGTTTAGTTCTCTCACATTCGCAATCCAACTCACATAACCAGCCCGTCCATTATACATTCGGGATGGAACACTGTGTAGATATGGCTAGCGTACTGCTGAATGCAACCCAACAATATCCAGAATGGAACTCTGTGCAGCCCACACCAATACTTGATCTATATTCCTGGGATAAATGTCCAGCGTGGGTAGATGTGCGGACCCCACTGGTTTATTCATATATAAACACAAGTTGTTCCAGTTTTCGGTAACACTGTGTTAGATCACTGCTCAGTGTGGGGAAACTTGCTGGAAGTGACAGGATGTGCAGCTCCCATCCAGTTACAGCGCCATATCTCCACTATACCTTGACAAGTTTTGATGCAGATGTGAAAATCATTGCAAGGGAGAGATGTAAATGAAAACAGTTGAAACAACAATAGTTCTGATTAAGGCGAGTATCCCACAAGTATTTAAAGATGAAATAACTGAGATATTATCTGATGAGGTTCTGTGAATGGTACAAGGAAGGAAGAGGGGGTTAGTTGCCTCCAAATCATCAATGGGAATTAGAGGAACAAATATGCAGGGAAACTGGTGAGAGTAGCAGGAGCATTAGGATTGTTATAATAGGTGATTTAAATTTTCCTAACATAGACCGGGACATCCAGATGGTTAAGAACTTCGATGGAACGTAATTTCTTAAGTTTGTTCAAGAAAGTTTCCCAAGCAGTATATAAAGGGTCCTACACGGGAAGGGATAAACTCGACCTACTGTTGGGAAATAGGTGACGGTGGTAAAGTGGGGGAGTATTTTGGGAAAAGTGACTGGCGCTGTATTAATTTTAAAATAGTTATGGGAGGGACAAAATTGGTCCACAGATTCAAGTTCGAAATTGGGGCAAGGCATATTTTGTTGGAATTAGACGGAGGATTGCAGTGTTAATTGGAGTAGTTTGTTTTCAGGGAAAAGGATGTCGGGCACGAGGGAGGGCTGTAAAAGTGAGATAGCTCGAATTCAAGGTTTATATATTCCTGTGAGGGTGAAGAGAAAGTGATGCTGGAAGAGAAAACCCTGGATGACAAGAGATATTCAGGCTCTAGCCAGCAAAAAGGAGGCGTGGTTCAGGTACAGGCAGCTGGGATCAAGGGCATCCCTGGAGGTACACAGGGGATACAGGAGTTTACTGAAGAAGGAAATCAGGAAGGCGAAAAGGGAGTATGAGATAGCCTTGGCTGAGACGATTAGAGTGAACCCAAATTCACTATAGTAAAGAAAAAGAACAACTAGAGACAGAATAGGACGCCTTAAAAACCAAAATAGGCACGCATGTGTAAAACTACAAGAGGTGGTTGAGGTCCTCAATTTCCCCTCTGTGTTTACCATGAAGAAAGACATGAAGTCCTGTGACCTTTGGGAGGTTAATTGTCATATCTTGGTACTGTGGAAATCACAGTAGAGGTGCTGCTGGACATATTAGAATGCACAAAGTCAGATCAATCTCTTGGTCCTGACCAGATATATGCAAGTGGCGAGAGAAGACAGGGGCCAAGGTCCTGGAAGACTGGGCGGTAACAAATATAGTGCCCTTCTTCATGAAGGGCTGCCAATAATTGCCTGGGAAATACAGACCAGTAAGCTTTACATCTGTTTGCAGTAAACTACTTGAGAAGGTTCTGAGGTACAAGATATGCATGCATTTGGAAAGACAGAATTTGACTTGGAGCAGTCAGCATAGCTTTGTGCATGGCAGATCATGCCTTACAAATTTTATTAGGGTTTTTTGAGGAAGTGACCAGGAAAGTTGTCGAGGGCAGGGCGGTCAACATAATCTATATGGATTTCAGTAAGGCCTTTAGTAAGATTCCACATGTAGGGCCGCTCTCGAAGTTTAGATCGCACAGACTCTAAGGTAAGCTGGCAATTTGGTGACGCAGTTGGTTTGACATTATAAAGCAAATGTCTATGGTGGAGGTATGCTTGTCGGACTGGAGGCCTGTGACTCGTGGAGTGCCTCAGGGGTCGGTACTGTCTCCATTGCTGTGTGTTATCTAGATCAATGATTTAGACGAGAGTGCACAATGCAGGTTAGTAAGTTTGCAGATGGCACTAAAATAGGAGGTATTATTTACAGTGAGGAACATTATCAGAAATTGCAGCACTACCTTGATCAGCTGGGGAAGTGGGCTGAGAAATAGCAAATTGAGTTTAATATAGATAAATGCAACATCTTTCATTTTGGAAAGTCAAATTCAGGTGGGAGTTTAATGTTGAATGAGAGGGCCTTAAGGAGTGTAGTGGAACAAAAGGATGTTGGATATCAGGTGCACGATTGTCTGAATTTGAGTCGCAGATATACAGGACAGTGAAGAAGGCTGTTGGCACACTGGCCTACATCAGGACATTGAGTATAGAAGTTGGGACGTTCTGTTGCCGTTGTACAGGATGTTGGTAAGGCTGTAGTTGGAGTATTGTGCTCAGTTTTGTTCACCTTGCCCTAGAAAGGATATTATTGAACGAGAAAGAATGTACAAGAAATTTACAAAGATGTTTCCTGGGCTAAAGGGTCTGCGTTATAGGGAGAAGGTGGACAGGTTAGAACATATTTCCTAACAGTGTAGAAACCTGAGGGGGATTGTATAGAAGTGAACCTCTTATCAAATCATGAGAACCATGCATAGGGTGAATATTTCAATTTTTTTGCAAGGTTGGGAAACCAAGTACTAGAGGACATCTGTTAATGTTTGGAGAGGACAAAAATAAAAAGGAACCTGAGGGTCAACGTTTTTACACAGTTTAGCCTTTGGACTGAGCTGCCAGTGGAAGTGGTTGAGATGGGTACAATAACAACATTAAAAAGGTATTTGGATAAATACATGGATCGGAAAGGAGCAAGGGCAGGGAAATGGGGTGAGTATGGATGCACATTTTGGTCGGCATCTACCAGCTGGGCCGAAGGGCCTGTTTCCATGCAGTAGAAATGTATGACTGTAAATACGTGTGTTTAAGGATAAAGACAGAGAGGGACAGACTGAGAAAAAATGTCATGGAAAGATATATTCACAGGTTTTAGAATGCTGATATGAAGACATTTCGATAGTATCATGCAACACGGGTCAGTATTATGAAGAATTATGAGTGAATGGAATAATGCTGTGAGTTCAGGCGATGGGGAGTTTTGAATGAGCATTTGATCTGCAACTTTGTAACTGCGAGTGAGGACAGCAGAGTCTTCGGCTCATTGAACTGCATAAAACAGTAATTAATCTCAGTGTCATTTTCATTGAGTGTGACAGAGGGATTGTCTGTGCGAAGCTGAGCTAGTTTCCTGGTGCTATCTTATCGAACTCACCTCATTAAATACCACCCACCCCACCCACCTCTCATTGAATGCCAGCTCGATTCTCCCATCCATCATGATTGGAGGTACTCATAGTCGCCAGGATTTCTCTCGATATTCCGTGTTCCTTGTCACTGGTGCCATCTTTAAAAGGCCAAGTGGCACACGGCTGAGCATTCTCAGTTTGGAGCTGCCCTGTACAGTTTACCCCGAGCATGGCAGATAGTTTGTTGACGGTGCATGGTGTGCATAGTGGATGGGCTAGTGCAGAGCGGGGCCATTGCCTTCTCAGAGGGGGCCATACCACCAGACCCACCGAGCATGGTCTGTGCTCACCACCAAATTCAGTTTAGCATCTGCGGCCTGAAGAAATGTCCAGCAAAACAGGACAAGCATTAATAACCTTCCCCGGTCTGTCAGGGTAATTGGTCACCGTATTCTCTCTGCTCCCTCACACTCACTGTATATCTGTTATAGCACGACCAAGGCTCATGCTCCACCACTCTCACTGCCGCATGCAACAGCTTCACTCTCTCTCTCTCGCCTTTGCAATACCCCCCAACATAGTTAGAGAATATTCTGGAGAACACCGAATATGGAATGTTCCAGATAGTGTTCCAAATAATGCCCAGTTTCAGGAAAATGGCAGTGCCCCAGTGTGTAGCCACATAAGAGGAAGGAGTAGAGATGCACTTTTCCAAATCACACATATTTCAAACCATGTTGAGGCCATTCAGCCCTTCAAATATGCTCTAGCATTTAATATGTTCCCAGCTGATCTGGTGCTTTTCTCAGATACAGGTGCTTTCAGTCATTCAACCCTCTGCGTTCCTGTCACTGTCCAGACGGCACTAAGGCACTTTTACCCCAATTTTCTTCAAGCGCCTGTTTGAGTGCATTTCCGATTGAACGCACTCTCCTAACAGTATATTCCATCAACTGTATACTTTCATGCAACAGTCAGCATGCTTTACACAGACCAAACAAAAATATACTTTTATTTTATGGTTATAGATATCCAATCACACTGTGTAATTCTGGTTATTTCAGTTGACTCACCATAATGATATTAAACCAAAAACAACTTCTAAACACGTCTTGTTATTAAATACAATTTCGAGCAGAGAATGTTTTTACCCTTGCTAGGCCCAAGGGCTTTTTTCCACACTGTAAGGATTCTACTAATTCTAAATCACTCAAGTAAGACACACCCCTTGCTGCCCACAGTTTAAACCTGGAATCCATTATCCCAGGATGACAACCCAGTATGCCACTTATAGGGGTAAGAAACATGGTTATGACTGTATTGCCCTCAATGTGACGCATTGTCATTCATGCTTTAACAGTATTGATAATTATTGGGTTATGACAATACTCCATAAATGTTATATCCGTTATCTGAACTGTACCACTTTCCTTGTTATGAGTGTTTTTCCTGCCCTTTGTCTGTGTCTGTTTCTGTGTGTAACAGTTACACAGTCTCCCACTCAGTTGCCTGGACGGCATGTTTGTGATGTAGAGGGAGTCCAACAGCGCAGGTTCAGTTCCTCACACTGACAGAGGTTACCAAGAAGGGGACGGTCTATCAACCTCACCCCATCACCTGAGATGTGGTGACCCTCAGGATAAACCACCATGAGTGGACTGTCTAATGAGAGTTCTTTGGGACTCTATTCTATCAATGTTAGCATTTTAATACTTTTAAAAATATCTTTATTGAAAAAGAGAATTTTAATATTATAATAAACCAATAACAACACAACTCAAGTAACTGATCAAAATTGCACCCATGTGCATGTACATACAAAACAAGTTAAAAACACTAAACGGACAGAAGAAAAACAAAAATTAAGAGTAAATAATACTGCTCAGTGTAACAAAATGATAGCTCTCGTTCCTCAAGATCATTAGCTGATATCCCTTTTTTTGTTCATTATTCTTCCTCTTTGGATATAAGATTCATTAGATAATATCGTCATGGCTGTATAAAAGCCCTTCCGAGAGTGGCAGATAAGCCTGTATCACGGTAATTCAAAAAGGTCTGCCATGGTCTTATTTCAATCTCTGTTTTTGGTGCACCATGCTGGTGAGAAAGGCCAAATGGATATTCTCCATGAAGAGCTTACGACGACCCAACAGACCCGGGCGGGGGTTGGGTTTTTTTTTGGGGGGGGGGGGGCGTGATTCAGACATCCAACACAACAGAATGCTTTTCCTAGCACAGAAACTAAGGATATTTTTTCACTTGTGCATCTGTGTAAAGTACCCTGGGCAGGCCCAGGAAAAGAGAAACCAGGTCCATCTCCAATTCAGTCCCCTCGACCCACTCTATCACACCTGATACAGTGCTCCAATATATATGAAGCCTGCAGCAGGACCACATGCAATGAGTAAGAGTGCCTGTAGTCATTCTGCATTTCGGACATGCTGAAGATAATCCCATTTTGAATGTTGGGAGATAATCTAGGGTCATATAGGCCCTATGAAGAATTTCCAACTGCATGGAAAGGGTCCTATTACAGATGAAATTCTTCGAGAATTTTCACAAATATCCTCCCATGGCTCCGAATTGTTCTGAACCCCCAACTCTCTCTCGCAGACATCACAAAGCTGCACAGTCTTGTCTAAGAGGACACTCTCCAACTAATGATAAAGGGTACTGTGGGAGAGTGTATTCTAAGCAATAAGCAGCCCCTTCTCTCTATCGGATCTGTAAGAGTCTGGTAAAAATGTTTTTTTAAATCAAATCTCTGATCTGGAAATGAAAGAGAAGAGGTCTCTACTAGCCAGTCCATACATACGAGTTATTTGATCAAATGACATCATTGTTTCTCCCTCAAATAGCACGAGGTGCCTCAGTAGTGAGCATTGCTGCCTCACAGCAACAGGGTTCCGAATTTGGTTCCGGAATTGGGTGCCTGGCTGTGTGGAGTTAACATATTCTAGGCCTGTCTGTGTGGGATTCCTCCCACAGTCCAAAGATGTGTTGATTAGATGAATTGATTATTGATAAATCACCCATAGTGTTCAGTGATGAGTAGGTTGGGTCATTAGTCAGGGGAAATATAGGATGGTACGGGAATGGGTCTGGGTGGGCTACTCTTCAAAGGGCCAAAGTGGACTTGCTGGGCCCAAGGGCTTTTATCCACACTGTAAGGATTCTACTAATTCTAAATCACTCAAGTAAGACACACCCCTTGCTGCCCACAGTTTAAAGCTGGAAGCCATTATCCCAGGATGACAACCCGGCATACCAATTATAGGGGTAAGAAACATGGTTTTGACTGTATTGCCCTCAATCCGATGCATTGTCATTCATGCTTTAACAGTATTAATAATTATTGGGTTATGACAAAACTCCATAAATGTTCTCATTTTGTCTAAGACCAGCAGACCAATAAGGGTTCACTTTGTCTGAGCGGGTTATATCTAATCCTATTGACGCCGAGTCCTCAGAGGCCAAGGCAAAAACATAGGATAAAAAAGACCTGAATTCATAGCTTTTAATCTGGGAGATCTCCTCCCCACAATCTGCGGGGTAGTTAAAATTTGGTTAGCTTGATAGAGAGTTGCTAATGGTGCCAAATGAAAGAGTTAACCAGCCATAAAATTTCCTAAATGTCTGTCTGGGAAACATCAAAGGAAGCTTTCACACGTTATAGTAAATGAGGAAGAACATTCATTTTAAGAACAGCTATCCGACCTTGCCAGGATATTGGAGGTGCCTCCCTTCTTTGAAGGTCTTGTTTAATTTTTCAAACAAATGGACATAGTTCATGTTAAATAAATGATCAAAAACGGATGTAATGAATATACTGAAATAGAGAAACCTCCCCCTCCCCGCCCCACCCACCACCGTCCATTTAAAAGGACAACAGGATTTACCCTCAAAATCTGGTATTTTCCTAAGGCCTCCCATAGGTATGGCCTCCAACTTTGTAAAATTAATCTTAAAGCCCAAAAAGGCGACAAGCGAATTAATACATTGCATCACGTGAGCTGCCGAAATTGCGGGATTTGACACAAATATAAGACCTTCATCGACAAACAACATAATCTTATGTGACTTCTATCCCATTTCTGGGGCAGGTATGTTGGGGTAATATTCCCAATTGTGCAGGATGCCACCGAATCTAAGATTGTTTCAGGGATGGGAAAGAGATCAACCCTCTTGAGCTATTTATGCGGGTTCAAGAAGAAAATAAAATCTCTACTTGTGAAGTAGAACTGCCTCCAGACATCCACCAGCTCTGATTCTGCACACAAATCCACTAATTACGTACATTATAATGAGGATATTGGGGACCTTTGGGCATTATGTCCACCGTGGGGTGCATAAGACAGTTGAAAGATCCTTCTACAATAATGTGCCACGATGCAAGATTATTTAATTTGGGAAATGCATCGACCAGGATTTTAAGCGGGTGCACTGGGTGGCAATTCAAAATACTGTATTAATTCCCATAGTTCAAGGCTTTGAGGATTATGATCCTTCCATGAGTGTTTAATACAATCTAGTAATTTAAATGGAGGATTCTTCCTATCCATTCTGACTTTTCCCCTACTCGTAGTATTAAAAGACGCGAAATAAACCCGATCAAAGCCGCCCTGCTGTAACATCAAATGTTCCTTGTCATCACGGTGCATCTCCTGCAATAGAACAACGTCCACCCTCTTTGATTTTAAGACGAGAAATTACATTTTTCCTCTTGACTGGCAGATCACTACCCTTAATGTTTCAGGTACACCATTTAACCACATAATAATCCATAACACATTGCAGCAACATTTGAACTCGAGAGTTTCACATCGAATTACACATCGCTGAGCATTAATGATAAAACAGTCAGCGACCCTAAAAACTATACAAACTATTACTACTACAACTAACAAGCTCGCAAAACTTTCCAAAGCTAAACACATAAAAAAAAAACAACGAACGAAACAAAATCCCAAGTCCCAATGACACTTTATATCGAAATTTACCCCGCCCATTGGGGGCGCTTACATATCCCAAAACTTTATCTTCTCCCCTCTACCAATATGGCATTCAGGGCAATTAATAACAACAACCAGGCTTCAACTGTCCTTAGGTCGGCAGTTTGTCATCACAACTACCTTTGTAACTCCCTCCAGCTTGAGCCACACCTCCAACACAAGCAAAGAAAGAGAAAACGAGTAGTAATACTAATGAAGAAGTTAAAAGTGTGAACTCTCCCCATCCCCAACTATAATTTAACACTGGTTAATACCAGAAATATCCAACAAAATTTCTTTAAGGGAGAAACATGATTATCTAAACATCCAGCTTTCTTTAAAATATCCACAAAGTTTTTTCTTTCTCTGGAGAATCAGACGAGTTCATTGATCCATTCATAGCAATACAGAGCACCGCTGGGAACCTTAAGGAATACTGAATCCCGAGTTCCCTTACTCTTCTCTTGATATCATCAAAAGATTTTCTTTCCTGAATCACCGATGCTGAAAAGTCATAAAAGAACATAATCCTGGAGCTCTCGTGAATTAAAGCCATCGGAAACCACACTGAGCTTCCATCAGTCTTTGTTTATCCCTGTAACTATGTAACCGCACAAGGACAGGGGGAAGGTGTTGGTCTGAGTCTAACCACCGTGCCGTAATCCAATGAACTTCAACTTCGAAGTGAAGGAATCACAGCAGCCAGATCAAAGCTGACCACCTGCCGTCTGGCCCAGCAGATCTACGATGTGAACAGTCTTCATCCTGTCCCTGTTCTCGAGGTGGTCATCTTGTTCAGTTAAGGTATGGACCTGTATTCCAAGGGGGAGGATCCCCTCCCGAGAGGAATTGATCGAAGTTTCTGTCAATGCAGCTCGGCACTTGACATTGTATGTTCTGTTTCCAAGGCTGTCGAGTTGCTGCTCATGTTTTTGGAGCACGTCTGAGAGCGGTTCTAGCCACAGCTGGACTTCTGTTCAGTCATGCCTTCAATCATTTCACTTAAGTTGGTGAACTCGGTGACCAAGGCCTGGTGAGTAACTGGGTCTATTGAACGAGCAGAGTGGGTTGCAGCTACAGCCTCAGGCCTGCTCGATGCTTCTGACGGGTGCACTGTGTGTTGTGACTTGCTCGATCCTTTCCCATGTTTTGTCATTTCCATTAGACAAAATGGGATTAGTAAAGATTCTATCGCTCTTTTTAGTGTTGAATGTTAAGTAACTGGCTGGGATGGGGTGGGTTAGAGAACCACTTTGTCTATGCTCTGATGCAGAGCCCAGTAAAACAGACCTTCCAGATCGCCACCATCTGGGCTTCCCCCTTAACATTTTATCGATATTACCATTTCGTTTTGAATTATATTCCTGGATGTTCTGGAGCAGTGTCATTTGGTACCACTGTCTATATTTACCACCATACCGCACATTATTGCCAATCACTGATAATCCTCGACACTGTTGTTATTTATGAACCTTCTGTCTGTGCCTCAAAATTATTCAATATCTCTGCCTCCAATGCTCTGTGGGGAAGAGAGTTACAAAGACCCACAACACTGAGAAAAAAAAATAAAACTCAAGATCTGAGTGTGAGATTATTTTTTCTTTGTCTCCTTCTCTGAGAAAGAATATAATTACGTTAGAAGCAGTTCGGCGATGTTTCACTTCACGCATTTCAGGAATGAGAACCTTATATTATGAAGGATTTAACAGGTCACCCTTGGAAAGAGAGATGATCTTATTGAAACATACAAGACCTAGACGAGAGTGGATCAGATAGATACCCACTGGGTATAGTCTAAATTTATTGTCATTTTCACAGAATCTCTACAGTGTGTAAGTAAGACATCCCATCCATCAACTCCACACTGACCCGCCAAACAGCATCCACTGGACCTGCCCCCCTACCCTATCCAAGTAACCCTGCATTTCCCATGACTAACGTACCTAACCTACACACCCCTGGGCATAATGGGCAATTTATCATAGCTAATCCACTCTAAGATGCGGATCTTTGGACTGTTGGAGGAAATTGGAGCATTGGGAGGAAACCCACACAGAAATCTGCAGAGAGAATGCTCAAACTCCACACATCGCGTCTCCTGAGGTTATATTGAATGCAGCTCCTTGATGATGGGAGGTAGCAGTGCTAACCAGATATCCACCATGCACATCCATCAGTTCTATTAGCTATTTGTGGCTGACTAAAGAAATCTGCCTGACTTGTTCCTGTCACTGAACCTGACGCAGTCTGAGAACTTTATGATCGTCCATATCACCAACCTCGTTCCATTTAAAGTTTACTAGGAGAATAGTTCATCCACTTTACTAACACCTTCCACCCCGACCTCAAATTAACCTGGACCATCCCAGACTCCTCCCTCCCCTTCCGAGACCTCTCCATTTCTATCTCGGACGATCTACTCAACACGGACATTTACTATAAACGGACCGACTCCCACAGCTACCTAGATTACACCTCTTCCCACCCTGCCCCTTGTAAAAACGCCATTGCATGTTCCTAATTCCTTCGTCTCCGCCGCATCTGCTCCCAGAGAGACCAATTCCAATACCGAACAACCCAGATGGCCTCCTTCTTCAAAGGCCGCAATTTCCCCTCAGACGTGGTTGACGATGCTCTCCACCGCATCTCCTCCATTTCCCGCTCCTCCGCCCGTGAGCCCCACCCCTCCAATCGCCAGAAGGACAGAACCCCACTGGTCCTCACCTACCACCCCACCAACCTCCAGATACATCGTATCATCCTTCATCATTTCCGCCACCTCCAAACGGACCCCACCACCAAGGATATATTTCCTTCTCCACCCCTATCATCGTTCCGGAACGACCAGTCCCTCCGCAACTCCCTTGTCAGATCCACACCCCCCACCAACCCTACCTCCACTCCTGGCACCTTCCCCTGCCACCGCAAGAAATGCAAAACATGCGCCCACACCTCCCCCCTCACTTCCCTCAAAGGCCCCAAGGGATCCTTCCATATCCGTCAGAAATTCACCTGCACCTCCACACTCATCATTTACTGCATCCGCTGCATCCGATGTGGCCTCCTATACATTGGGGAGACAGGCCGCTTACTTGCAGAACGTTTCAGAGAACAACGCTTTGACACCCGCACCAACTAACCCAACCGCCCCGTTGCTGAACACTTTAACTCTCCCTCGCACTCCGCCAAAGACATGCAGGTCCTTGGCGTCCTCCATCGCAAGACCATAGCAACATGACGCCTGAATGAAGAGCGCCTCATCTTCCGCCTCAGAACTTTCCAACCACAAGGGATGAATGCAGATTCCTCCAGCTTCTTCATTTCCCCTCCCCCCAACTTTTCTCAGTCCCTCAGACTCAGTACCGCCTTCTTGAGCTGCAATCCTCTTCCCGACCTCTCTGCCCCACTCCTCTCCGACCTCTCACCTTCATTTTAACCTCCTTCCACCTATCGTATTCCCAACGCCCCTCCCCCAAGTCTTTTCTCCCTACCTTTTATCTTAGCCTGCTTGTCACACCCTCCTCATTGCTGAAGAAGGGCATATGCCCGAAATGTCGATTCTCCTGCTCCTTTGATGCTGCCTGACCTACTGCGCTTTTCCAGCAATACATTTTTAAGCTACATTTTAAATTTGTTCGGAGCAGTGGAGGAGTGGGATAAAAATGAAACAGTGACACCCTCCAACCTGAGTCAGAGCAGGAATTTGGAGAAATTCACCAAATAGGAATTTATTCCAGTGGGAATTCTCTTTCCCGGAAGTTTGGGATGGCTGAATCTTTATATTATATCGAGGCTGGCTTCGATATAATATAAAATGATTTTCCACAAACAGGTGAATCAGGGATAATAGTGCATCGGCAGCAAAGTGCAGCTGGGAACACAATGAGATGAACCACAGCCTTATTTACTGGTGGAGTAGTGTCAATGGGCTGAATAGCCCACTCATGTGCCTCAGCCCCATGTTCTGATGTTACGTTCAACCCTTCAGACCTGCTACACAGAGGCACATCGAGGCCACTCCGATGGTGAGGTGTAGTTTCGGAAAAGTACTTGGAAAATCCAGGCTGGGTCAGAAACCGACCCCCACCCCCAAGCTCTCTTTCCAGGCTTCCCCTCTCTGTAACATCTGTTCCAGATGTGGGTCATGTTACAGACCTGGATACGCTGGGTATACAGCCCCCATACCCCACCTACAGTTAACCTAAACAAATCATCTGCTGTCCCTGAATGCAACATTGTGCAACACGACTTCCAGGAAAATAACCTGTTAGTTTCCAATAGCGTAACATGTGAAATTAATAAATAGGAACAGAAGTAGGTCATTCACCCCCTCAAGCTAGCCCTGTCATAAAATAAGAACATGGCTGATCTACTCCAGGACTCAACTTCACTTTCTTGCCGACTCCTGTATCTCTCCACATTTCTCTGGGTTAGGGAATTCCAGATATTCACTACCTTCTGAGAGAAGGCATCACTTTGCATCTCACAATGAAATCGATGTTCCTTATTCGGTATCTTTATCCTAGAGTTCTTCACTCTGCCCAGGAATGGGAGCAACTTCTCAACATCTACCTTCTCAAGCCCTCTCTGTATCTTATATATTTCAGCAGTATCCCTCTTCATTCACTTAAACTCCAATGAATAATCATCTCACCATTATAGAGATTCTGAATAACTCAACCCTTTCATCTCTGGAAGCCGGTTAATGATCCCAACCGCATTACTTGCTGCATCAGCATGCTGACGTTATGCTTCATACTGAGGAAGACTCCAATCACTTTGTACTCCTCCTTTTTTGGAAGTCCTCTCCATTAAATAACAGCCAGCCTTTTGGTTCTCAGTGTCTTCCACAAACTCGGATGTATATTGCACTCAGCTCCCTCCTTCAGGCTGTCAGTATAGATTGTAAATAACTGATGCCATTGGACTGATATGTGTGGTGATCCAGCAGATACACCTTTATCATAAAGATCCATTAATCCAGACTCATTGATTTCTATGTGTTAACCAGTCATCTTCGCATGTTAATACATTATCCGTCATCCTACGAGCTTCCGGCTTGAGTAAGATCTTTTATTTTGTAATACCCTGCGGAAAATCTCTGAAAAGCCTCTTGTCTACCAGATCCCCTTTATCAAGTCCGCTTGTTATACTTCCAGGCATCTCCATAAATCTTTGCATGATCTTACAGGGCAAAATATAATTTCCCTTTCACAAGCCCACATTGACACTGCGTGAAGCTTTTCTTAATGTCCATGCTGGCCAGGTTTTCCAAACGAAACTCACCCCATCTCCTTTCATTTGGCCCATAGGCCTCCAAATGTTTCCCATTCGTATGTTTGTCCAAATGAGTTTTAAATGTTATAGCTATATTGGCATCTACCACTCTTCCTCTGAAAGCTCATTCTATACCCGTACCACTCTGTATAAAAACACTGCCACTGCGTCCCTTTTAAATCTTCCCCCTTTCACCTTAAACCTATGCCTCCTATGGTTGAACTCTCCCCTCCTGTGGAAAAGCCCTTGGGTATTCACCCGAAACGTACCTCTCATGATTTCATAAACTTCTATAACGTCAGCCCACTCTACACTCCATCTGATACTAACTTCAAGAACAAGCATTTAAAGACAAGTGCTGCAAAATTGAAACTATATTAAACATGAGAGTAAAACAATACACAACCAAAACTTCATACTATTATTTGTTTTTCTCCATATTACAATACTGAGGCAGCATGAAACGCTTATTTAGTGCCAATAACAAGTCACGCACCTGAATTTATTTGTCTAACGGGGGTGATGATCTCGACAATGAAAATATAACTCTGGCCAGATCTATATAATACCATATAGTCAACATTCCCCCTCCTGGCCTCCCAATGATCTTCTGTGCTTGTATCTTCCTTATCTTGCACTCAATAGAGAGAACCCCTTTCCCCAATCGCATCTTAATTTAAACCCGTTTCACAGAATCTTCTTTGATCTTTTGCCACACCCTCTTTCCCCTGTCACCCATTCCCCAACTCTGGCTAGGGATCTAAAGCACATTTTCCAATCATTTTGAGTTCTGAAGAAGTGTCACACTAGACTTGAATCACTAATTCTGTTTCCCTGTCTCTGCAGATGCTGACAGACCTGCTGAGTTTCTCCAGAAATGAATAGGGGCACAGAACAAATTTTCAATTAAAAATTAATGATCGATACTGGAAATAAAAATACCAAAAATTGCTGGAGAAACAGAGAGCTTTGTAGCAATTTCAATGGACCTGCAAGTTTATATCTGCATTCACTCCAGAAGATGCTACAACATCTTCAGTAATTTCTGCTTTTGAACAATTTCCAACGACGAATGTCAAAGATGCTCAAACAGCCTGTCGAACATGGAGTGCCGTACACTGAGAACTGAACGATAACGCATGG
This sequence comes from Chiloscyllium punctatum, assembly GCF_047496795.1. Taxonomy (NCBI): domain Eukaryota; kingdom Metazoa; phylum Chordata; class Chondrichthyes; order Orectolobiformes; family Hemiscylliidae; genus Chiloscyllium; species Chiloscyllium punctatum. Next base: position 41,155,620 of record NC_092766.1, read on the forward strand.
TGACAAGTTCCTTAACTCTGGAACTGCATAAGGCTGGCATCACTGACACGACAGAGCTCTGAATCATGGTCAGGGAGATAAACACAAGGAAACACATTCACTTCAAATACAGAAGATGGCATTACTCAAAGGAAAAGATTTGGATTCGTACCTTAAATTGATTCAGTTCAAGTAACAAATTGGAGGCGTGACACCAAGGAAAGAATTTCAGCAGAATGAGAATATGAAAATGGAAGTGTTACCGCATCAGAAACCAGAGTAGGTCACTGAATACAGGGCTGATGGGTGAATGGGTCTTGGTGTGAACTGGGGGATAGTCAATAGAATTGAATTGTAGATATTGCAGATTAAACTGGGTTATCATCTGATGCTGTAGGTCACAGCAGCAACAGCAGAAGCAGAATTGTATTCAATGACAATCTGTAACCTTTCCCTCAGGATAATCCCTCAGTCCACCATTACCGTCAAGTTGATCTATAGTTCAGTGACGAGTGTGGGTGAACATGCCAGGGTCAGTACCATGTGTACCTTTACCTGATGACAACACTTTAAAGCTACTGCAGTTGGCTGGTTACTCTGGAAACAGCAGAAGTAACATCTTGTACAGAGGCAGAAATTATACCACGAGTAACAAATCAGATCGAAGCACTGTCATCCTGCCAAATCCAAGCATAAATGTCGATGGACCATTAAACAACGTACTGGAGGAGAGGACTCCACAAATATCCCCATCCTAAACAATGGAACAGTCCTGTACATCAGTGTAAAAGTCAAGTATGTGGTGTCCGCACTGTCCTCAGCCAGACGTGTTGAGTGGATGTTCCAACTTACCCTATCATGATGCCCACAGAATCACAGATGCCAGTCTTCAACCATTTCGATCCACTGCACGTGAAGAAACCGCTGAACACAGTATATACAACAAAGGCAATGGGCCCTGACCCCATTCCTGCAATGGGACTGAAGACTTGTGCTGCACAACAAGCCGTGTCACTGGGGAAGCTGTTTCATTCGAGCTCCGACTCTGACGTCTCCCTGGCAATGTGGAAAATTACTCAGCGATGTCCAGTTTCCTAAGAAGGGAATAAATACAATCTGACCAATTACCACCCCATCAGTCCCATCACGACAGTCAAATTGGTGGGAGTTCTATATGACAGAGCTGTCAAGTAGCACAGAAATAACTTGCTCAGCGTGGCTTCAGATAGATCTCCATGTGGAGATGGTGCTGTTGTGGAATTTTCATTGGATTACTAATGCAGACCAGGCTCATGCTTGGGCAGCTGGTGGAAGATAAAAACAATTATTAACATATCAAGATCTAAAATCTGGTGTCAGTAATAGTGATCTTGTGTCCAATGTTGATTGTAAACATCGATTTCCTTCCCCAATGTACTATCAGGGAGTGAATCTCCCGTATTTTCCTGGTCTGGCCTAAAAGTGACTCCAGACGCACAGACATGTGATCAACACTTCAATAGTCCCTGAAACGGCCAAGCAAGGCACTCAATTGTATCAATTGTTCCGAACACTTAAAGGATATACCCGGAGAGAACACTTGGCTCCAACTTTGGTGTCGGAAAAGGGAACGGGAAACATAGTCCTGTTGACCCTGCAGAGACCTCCTTCCTAACGCCTGACGGTTTGTGACAACATTTACTGAGCTTTCCACAAACTGTACAGGAACTTCGGGAAATGAGTACGTCACACAACACATTGAACTTTCTCTGTGCAAGTTAATGGTCGAACATCTCCTTCATGCAGTTTTCCCCATACAATATTCATATCCCTTAATATGTTTAAACATTGTGAAATATAAAGTGAGAACTGCTGTAGTCCCTTTAGCCCATCAATTTTGGTCCTCCATTTAATATACAGGCAGTTCTCAGATAACGCGTGCTGATTAAATACACTTTAGTTGCAATGTAATTCGTGAACCTTTTTCCATAAAGTGAACTCCCGTTCATTGTGACGCAATTCCTTGCCGGGAACCAACTGAACAGCAAAACCCAGCCTCAGGATCCTCTGTCTGCAAAATGTACAATCAATGTGTCCAGCTAAAACAGGAATGTAATCCGCTCTGGAAGCCTTGAAACTGAGCCTGAGACGGGGAATTGTAGTAGCCATTTAGAAAGAACTTTATTTCAAACTGTGGGGAGAATCTTGAGGAGAACTGGAGTTTCCCCATCGGAATCACGTGGTCAGTCAGCCCCACGCGCTTTCTGGTGAAGAGTGTGGTGAAAGGTACACTGCTGTAGTCAGTGACCTGTATTTTGAAAGTATTACATTTACAGCACTGTTTTTTTTTACAATATGGGACTTAAAGATTTATTTAGACTGTGCTAGTATGTGTGTTAGACTAAATTAAATTTTTGGCTTTACTAATATTTTTGGGGGTTCGCCCCTTACCCTCTTTTTCCCATAGACCCCATTATTAATATTGCACGATTTTGTCCAACACGGTGTTGCACAGAAACACAGCTACTGATTTATTGGAGAATAACCTGGACTGATAGGTGATCTTCTATCTTCACACGATACTCCGCTCTCTCACTATCCTTTTAATTTCCAGAAATCCTTATTTATATTCAGTGCCTAGGTTTCCACAGCCCGAGCTGGGAGAGAGTACTCCTGGTTCGCCAGTCTCTGACTGAAGACATTTATTCTCATCTCAATGCAAAGTGGCCTGTCTGTACTTAATGCTGTGGCCCCTTGTCTGAGGCATCCAAGCCAACTTCCAATCTGTCTCGCCCTGTCAGAGTTTTATATATTTCACTGTGATCACCGCTCATTTTCCTAAATCCCATGGAATACAGGTCCAGTCGCCCAAAACTCTGCTCCCACAACAAGCCTGTCATCCCAGAGATTTGTCTGGTCATCCTTCGCTGCTCTCCCTCAATGTCAGGTTTTTCCTTTATTGGGTAAGGAGACCAAAACTGCACACAATACTGTACAATGTTCGGGATGGGGTCTCACCAAGGCCCTGTACAGCTGCAGTCGGATACTCTTACTCCTGCACTCAATTCCCCTGAAATGAAGGTGAAATACATCATTTATCTGTCTATCTGCTTTCTGCTCCTGCAATATTGCTTTAGTGAATGGTACAAGATCATCCTTCAATGTTACAGCTCCCCACTTGCTGGGTCTATGTCCACTGGTCAGCGTGTCAATGCCATTCCCAGTATTGACTTCTGGCTTCAGACTTACTGTCCTGCATGTACTCAGAGGGCTGTGCAGAAATAAACTAAAATGCATCTTAAGTTCCTTTGTAGAACAACATTTTTCAACCACTCCCTTTTCAAATGAGAGGCTGCCATTCTATTGTTCCCATCAAAGTACACAACATCACATCTCTCCCAATTGCTCTCCGTCTGCCACATATTATCCAAGTAATTTCACTTGTCTCAGTCACTTTGGAGCATTTTTACATCTTTCTCGCCAACTCACAGGCTGACATTGTTTAGTGCTGTCAGCAGACTTGGGAATATTGCATTTGAGCCCGTCAACCAAATATATGATGTGTATTGGGAATAGCTGGGGCCCAAGACACGAACCTTGCTATATCCTCCTAGCCTTCCATTTTTTAAAAAATGTTGTTTTCTTCCTGCGCAGTGTTTCCTGCCAGCTCTCCCATTCTAAAACCATGACCATTCGTTAGACCCAGTCCCACAGGATTCGAATTTGCACAATATGCTTGGGACTTTATCAAAAATCTTTCTGAGATTCCACTAGTATTACATTGATACCTTCTCCATAAAGTTAGTAAAAGCCACCTTCTCAAATATGATTCCCATTTCATAAATCTCTGTTGACTTTGTCTACGTCCATTAATTTCATTCCGATACTTTCTCTAAACTGTTTAGTTGCTAATTTCATTCTATTCCCTTTTTCTCACCAGACTAAAGATACCTAGTATTGCTAGGAAGTTTTCTTTTTTATTTTGTTTTCCTCTGTGGAGGCATGTCTGAAACTTTTGTTCCATAGTTCTACCATTTCCCGGTCCTCAATTATCTGACATCAAACTGTAAGAAAGCTGCACATTTCTTTCTCTTAATTTTACCATTAACATATTTTCAGAAAATATCGTAAGTTCTGTCTTATAAACTTTGTTAAGACATTCTTCAGAAACCTATCAATTCCAATTTTAAGGTACTCACTGATTGGCCTTCTACAGCCATACAATCACAGAAGCAAAGACTCTGTACTATCAGAAATACAGCATGGTCTACATAAGGTCCATTTTCCGACACAATACGCCTAGCCGTGTATCTTAAGGCACTTCAAGTGCACAACCGTGTATTTTCGAATGATTTTGAGTTTGTCATGACATCTCCCCTCCTAAGAAGTGCACTTCAGACCCCAATACACACTGGCTGAAAAGCAATTCTCAAATCCTCACTAAACCGCAAATTCTTCACTTTAAAAGTGTGCCCCTTTGACTAAAAGGAACAGCTGCTGTCCATCCACCCTGTCCATGCTCCTCGTAATCCTGTGCTTTTTAATACGTCCCCCTCAGCCTCCTCTTCTCCAAACTAAACAACTCAAGATTATCCAGCCTCTCTCTATAGCTGATATGCACAATCCCAGGGAACATCCTGGTGAATCTCCTCTTCAAACCCTCCCGTGCAGTCACATCCTTCCTGTAATATGGTTCCCAAAACTTCACACAGTATTCCATCTTGGCCTCACCAAAGTTCCGCATAGCTCTTATAATCTGAGCCTCAATGAATCAAGGTTATGTTTACATTCCTCTATGCTTTCCCAAATTGTGTATGAAAATGTCCACTCACATTCAGGGATGTGTGGAGAAGCACCCTCTGAACTTCCTCGTGTGCTCCCATTCATTGAGTCCTCTCCTTCTTCCAAAGTGTATCACCTCATATTTATCAGGGTTACATTCCATTTGCCATTGATCTGTCCATCTGACCATTTCATCTGTATCTTCCCATAACTTAAGGCCTTCCTCCTCACTGCCGGCCAACGGCCAATCTGTGTATCAAACACAAACTTACTTATCACACTCCCCACCCCTCGTCCATATTCACAGCTCCATCATTTATGAGTACCACAAATATTAAAGTGTTAAATCACACAACATCAGGTTAGAGTCCAACAGGTTTATTCAGAGGCACTAGCTTTACAAGCGCTACTTCGTCATCAGGTGATTGTGCGCTTTGATGAATAAGCAGCATTTCAAAAGGTAGTGCCGCAGAATTAACCTGTTGCACTCTAACCTGGTGTTATGAGATTTACAGCATTGTCCACCCAGTCCAACACCAGCACCTCCGAATCACAAACGATAAGAGATACAGCACTGATCCCTGTAGTATACCATTGGACACTGGCCTCCAGTCACACAAGGAGTCAACCACCACCTTGTGTCTCCTACCACTAAACTTCATTTGGATGCAATTTGGCAAGTCACTAATGAGACCTACCTGTTCCCTGGTTATTCTGTTCCGCTGGACACACTGGTAGAATAATTGGGAATTCTCCCTAATCTTGCCCTGCCAGCAGGTTTCCATGCCCCTGTGTTAGTTAGTCCCCTACGCGTGCAGAATTTCCTTCTTATTGCAGCCTTAAATGGTCTGTCCTTTATCCTGCCATTATTTCCCTTGATTGTGTATTAGGCAGCCGGAAAAACATCCTGTTAATTTTCAACTTGTCACATGTTTTGTGAATTTTATACATTTCACAGTGACCCATCTCTCATTCTTTGAAACTCTAGAGAACACAGGTCGAGTTTCCTCATCACGCAATCTCACCAATTGAGGGATTAATCTGGGGAATGTCCATTGAACTTCCTCTGTGGTCAGTATATTCTTTCTCAGATTTGGTGACTAAAACTGTCCTCAATATTCCAGGTACAGTACTCACCAACACGCTGTTAAACTGCTTCAACATGTCTTTACATCTATATTCTGACTCCCTTAAAGGAAGGCAATCCAAACTTTAACTTACCATTTGCATGTATTCCTCCAAATACCCTTCACATTCATTGCATTTACAAACTCATTGTGTGAGTTCTTACAGAAAGCCTTCTGATAATCTAAAATACGCCAATTGTAATGGTTCCCCATTATCTATGCTGTAAGAATCAACTTCAAACAATTCCAAAGCTTGTCAAGTATGATTTCCCTTTCAGAAATGCACACTGATTCTCTCCAATGTTGCTGTCAATTTATAAATAACGAATATCACATCCTATATAATAGAATCCAACAGTTTCCCCACAAATGTCAAGTTAATTGGTCTGCAATTCTCCACACTATCTCTTCTTCCCTTTGTAGATGCTGGGATCACTACCGTTCATCTATAGTGCTTGGATCCAGACTATGCAGAATGTACTGGGTAATAGAACACAGTCATCGACTACTATTACTTCTATTAGTGCTTTATTTCTGAAGATTTTGGTATGAAGTACATCTAGTTTGTCAAGGTTAGCAATGCTCAATCCAGCTGCATGTTCAAGTAGAGCCTTGTTACTGATATAAATTGACTTTATGTCTTTCATTCCACAAGTCCTATATAATGACGTTGTATTTCTGGGTGATTTTCTGGATCTTTCTCCATGAAGACAGATAGAAAGTAACTGGTTATTTGCTTGGGCATTTCCCAGTTATCCATAATAAGCTCGTCTCTCCTGATTGCAGATTTCCACATTTGACTTTGCTTTTCTCTTTCCTTTGAAATATATATCATAGATTTATGCAGTCTTTGTGTTCCGGTTTGTCTGCATGTTCGCTTTTTGATTTCTTTACCCGTTTCATGGCCCTTCTTTTCTGGATCTTAATTTTCTGAGAATTCTCAGGATTCCACAATGTCTGGAATTCTTCTGAAGTTACTTCCTGTGATTCGTGTAATCTTTAATTTATTATGATAATCATTGTTAACTCACTTTCTCACTCTTGGGTGTTTTACCTGAAATAAATAGACATATTTTTCAGACTTTGTAGTATTTCTATCAATCACCTGGTCCTGAACATATATATTCAGGAACACTGCAGGAGGACAGGAAAGAAATAGCGGGGGCCCTGGTTGGTACTTCTGCATCATCGGTCATCAATGGGTGAGGTCCTGGAGGACTGGAGGGTAGTGAATGCTGTGCTGTTATTCAAGAAGGGCTATAAATAAAAACCGGGGAACTATAGACCAGTAAACCTAAAATATGTAGCAGGTAAGTTACTTGACAATATTCTGAGGTGCATTTGGAAAGACAGGGCCTTGTGAATGGAGGATTATGGCTCACAAGTTTGTTAGACTGCATTGATGAAGTGACCAGTAACATTGGCAAGGGCATGGATGTATATATAGACCTCACTAAGGCCTTCAATACGGTTCCACATGGTACGCTGCTCTGGAAGGTTAGATCACATGGAATTGAGGGGGAGTTGGCAAATTAGGGCCAAAATTAGCTTGATGATAGGAACAAGAGGGCAATCGTGGAAGGATGCTTGTCAGACTAGAGGCCTGTGACGAGTGGAATGCCTCAGGGTCGGTGCTGGGACCATATATTCATATATTACACATATCTATGATTTAGATGAGAATGTACAGGTATAATTTGTAAGTTTCAAGGTGACACTAAAATACGTGGTGTCGTGGACAGTGAGGAAGGTTATCATAAATCTCAGAAATTGCATCAGTACCTTGATCAGGTGGAGAATTGGGCAGAGAAATGGCAATTTGAGTTTAATTCAGATAAGTGTAAGTTCTTGCATTTTAGAAAGCTGGAGTTTCATGGCGAATGACAGGGCTTTAAGGAGTGCAGGGGAACAGAGTGACCTTGGGAATTCAGGTGCACGGTTTTCTGTAAGTGGAATCCCAGGTAGACAAGGCACTGAAAAAGGCTTTTGACTCACTGCCCTTCATCAGTTAGAGCACTGACTATCGAAATTAGGGAGTTATGTTGCAGTTATACAAGATGTTGGCGAGTCCATACTTGTAGCGTCATGTTCAATTTTGTTCACTTTGTCGTGAAAGGATGTTATTAAACTGGAAAGAGTGCAGAAGAAATTTACAAAGAATGTTGCCAAGACGCAATGGTCTGAGTTATAGTGAGAGGTTGAATAAGCTAGGAGTTTTTACTTTAGAATGCATGAGGCTGAGGGGGATCTGATAGTAGTGTATAAGGTCACGGGAGGCATGGATAGAGTCTTTTTTTCCCCAGGGTTGGACAGTCACGGACTAAAGGGCATCAATTTAAGGTCAGAGGGGAAAGAGTAAAAGGGAACTTGAGGGGCAATTTCTTTTACACACAGGGTGGTATGCATATGGGATGAGCTGCTAGCAGAAGTAGTTGAGGCGGGTACATTCACAAAATTTAAAATACATTTGGACAAATACAGAGGTAGGAAAGGATTAGAAGGATACAGGGAAATGGCAGGGAAATGGGGTTAGTGTGAATGGATATTTTGTTCGGAATGGATCAGTTTGGGCCGAATGGCCTGTCTCCGTGCGATAAGACTATATGGGTCGAACAACCATTGTTCTCCTACTGAATGTTATATTGTATTTTCCCAATTCACTGGAGTGAACTTGACCCTCTAACCTCTGGGCTTCCATGATGTTTGACCAGAATGTTCACACATTCCACATTGAATGCAGACACCGTGTAAAATATAACATATTAATGTCACTATTCCTCCAAAGCTGCTTCAGAGCAAGGTTAGTAATTAGTCCTTCCGACCACACAATAGATAATAACCAATAGGTGCTGGAGTAGGCCATTCTGGCCTTCGAGCCTGCACCACCATTCAATATGATCATGGCTGATCATCCTTAATCAGTATCACACAACACCAAATCCGAAATAATCTGCTCGCTAGTTTGGTTCACAACATACTCTCCAACCTACCTGATATACACTTAAGGAATTTATTTTTCACAACATTAGCAGTCACTTAGTTAACTCAGTTTCGATGTAACTTGACACCACCCATTATTACTGCAGGATCCACGAGTATTTGTTACTCGTTCACAGGATGAGGGCTTAGCTCGATAACCAGCATTTACTGGCCATACCAGAGCGCAGTTAAGAGTCAACAGCGTTGCCTTGGATCTGGAGTGACATGCAGGCCAGACCAGATAAGAACAGCCGTTTCCTTCACTAAAGGATACTAGTGAACCAGATGAGTTTTTCCAACAATCAGGAATGGATTCCTGATCATCATAAACCCTTGATCCCAGATACATATTGAATTCAAATTCCACAATCTGCCATGGCAGGATTTGAAACCATGTCCCCAGAACATTACCTGGGTCTCTGGGTTAAGAGCCCAGCGATAATATCAGTATGTCATAGCTTCCCTTTGAGTATAGTTGCATATATAATTTCCAGAGCATATGATGCAAAATATTTGCGCGACAGTTTTGGTTCAGATATATAACACAAGTTTGTTTCTCCTTGCTATTTGTAGGACCCACCCAAACTCATTCTGTGCAATCTGAGGGACAGAGCCTGTGTCGTTATTAGTGATAGACTTGGATAAGACATTCGGGGAGGCTCACCTCGATGCTGAGATGATCTGAAGACAGGTCCAGCAATATAGGACAAGCATCAATATCCATTCCGCTCTGTCAGTATTCGTGTCACCGTATATTCTCACTGCTCCCTCACACTCACTGTATGTCTCTTAAAGCACCTCCCCTCGACCAAGACTCACACTCCAAAAAGGCTCAAGTACGACCACACTCACTGTTGAATTCAGCACCTTCCCTCCCCCACATTTTCTTGCCCTGATGCAATAGCCCCGCACACTAATAGCACTACAGGGTTACAACACTATGGACAGACTCCCTCCGGCTACCTCACCATGTCACACCTCACCTAGTCCAGCACTAACAGCAGGTCCATCCACTCCCACCCTCACTCATTCCCTCCCTTTCTCCCATTCCACGAGAAGCAGCCTGGAATGGGACAGAAAGGGCCACGCCGGGTGGGGGAGTGCCAGATATCCGTTCCCTCATACCCCTACCCTGATATGTGGGAGGATCCTGGAGAGAGCTGGAGAGGACCAGTAGGCCTTGTGTGGAGATTCGGAAACATCCACGTCCCACCAACCGAATAAGGAGCAGTGTTTAGTAAAGAGCAATTCCCAATTCAAACCTACTGTCAGTTCCAACCTCATCTCTCTCACTCGTAGAAGAACAGATACCCCATTGCACAGAGATGCAGGTATTAAAATACACAGACGTATTGGTAAATACCCCAATATACTAACATGCACAATGCATACAAGGAGATAAGCATGCACACACGGAGAAGCACACAAAGACATAAACAGTCACACACAAATGGACACAAACACAGATAGAAACACACTGGCTGATATAAAGACAGACAGACACAGTCACACAAATGCAAAAGTAACAAGTACATGGACAAACACACACTTAAGTACACATTAAGACACAGACATGAGTGCCATTAAGACACAAATAAAATAGTTTCTGATTTATAAGGAGATCAAGGATTCTGGGAGAAGGAACATTATAGAAATGACTTAAGGTATATCAGACTCGATAGGCCAAATGGTCTAATTCTGCTCCTTTTTTAATGCTCGTGTGGTGTTATGCTATTTGGTATTCTCTTCCTGAGATAGCAGCAGCAGCATATTTGATTGGAAACAGTCAGTGGTAATGTGGGAAAAGATTGGAGGGGAGAATGGTAAATGTCTATTCCTAGTTATTGTACCACTATATCTGAAAAGGGGCAGTGATTTGATATGAGGTTGACACAGTTTTTAAAAAATGTATCCCACAATGAAAGAAGGATGTCCCTTTCCCTTTACTGTTGTGCTATCTGTGGTGCCCTCATCCTCAGGGAGCAGTGAAGATTCGGTAAATTCAGGTATTTTAGTTTGAGCTTGACTGATCTTTGCTGGACAGGAGAGTCAAAGTTTATTGGGAACAGACAGGAGACGGATGGTCAGACACACTCGGATCAGCCATGACCATTCTGAATGGTGCCGCTAAACGGCCAACTGCTGCACCTTTCCAATGTGTTGTTCCCTCAATCCACGCTCCCGGCTGTTACAGAGATATACTGCTGTCCCTACCCCACTTGTTGTTCCCTCAATCCACCACTCGATGCAGTTACAGACATATACTGCTGTCCCTACCCCATGTGTTGTTCCCTCAATCCACCACTGAGTGCGATTACAGACTATCCCATTCAGCCTGACTGGATCGTTACAATTAGACGGGAGGAGCCCATTCTGCCCCTCCAAAGATTTACACTGGAATATAGGGTGAAGTAATTCAGCTCGTTGAGTACATTACACAGCCCAGGACGAGGCCATTCAACCCGCCTGAACTGCTGCACAGGAACAGGGATGCTGTCACTAACAGGAAGTAGAGAGTAGTGATATATGATCTTTTTAAACAAAAGTGTAACTAGTTTTGACTCAGCGATCACTGTAGGGTCATCAATGATCAATAATCTATGTAAAATATCACGATGAAGGGACGGAATGGATCAAAGCTGAACTACCTTGTACACCAAAATGATCATTCAATAGATCTTCAAATGGAGGGAGTGAATCTGCATTATGATGTAGACAGGGAAGGTTAGTGAGCGTACCCTCAGCAGAAATAATATAATGTGAGTTGTCTATTGCAGTCGGGAACAATTTAAATGGAGAGAGATTGGAGAACTCTGTGATGCAGATGTTTTTCATATTCTTGGTACATGAATCATATGAAGTCTGTCTGCAGATGCAGCAAGTGATTTAGAAAGTAAGTGGAATGATGCTGTTTGTGGCAACGGGTATTGGGTTTAATTAGGAATATTTCACTGTATCTGTACAGGGCATTGCTGAGACCACATCAGATACATTGGGTGCAGTTCTGATCCTCTAAACTAAAAAAACGGATACAATTCCTTTCAAAGATGTTTAAAGATGCTTTCCTTTACTCATTCCTGAAATGAAGGTCTTTTGTTATCGGGGATTATCTGTTTAGATCTCAGATGAGAAATCTTACTGAACCACGATTTTCAGAGAAGTCTTTCAGCTGGCTACATATTTTCTCTTGTTAAGAAGACGAAAGCTAGATAATAATCTTTTCAATGAGATGCATTGGTATTAACACAAATATTATGAAGATATCAACCCATTTTTAAAAATTACACAGATGCATATAAGCATCTCATCAAATCATAAAACGGGCACATTATTTTCTTTTGCTAATGAAAGGCACTGTTCACAACAACAGCAATGATGCTGCATACAGCAAACAGTCTATTATCATCCATTCCAGAGAATGTACATGGAGAGTGCACATGGTCCAGTTTGGTGTTCAGTTGATATTCTTGAATTTTTCCGCACAGAGACGGAGAAAAATATTACTTGCTTCAGAAGCCGCACCCAATTGGTCTCTCTCTCTCTCTCTCTCTTACTTTGTTCTGCCTGAAAACAAGGTGTAAGAGCACAAAAATCCTGAGTCATCTTTACCACTCACGGAGGATTCCTGATGAGGATTCATAGGAATCTCTGTACAGCTCAAAACAAAGGGAATTCAGCCAAATCCAACTGTTCTGGGAAGAAATCCGCTTTCCCAGACATTTGTGTGAGCAGAATAAGTTCGAAGTCAGAAACATGTTTGGGACACTCTATCATTTTACCATTTGTTCACAGTTCAACTTTCTGTGTCTCTGATTTTTCCAGAAAATTACCCAGTCCGATACCTATATCATTGGACACAGCACTCAACTGGTTACATTTAAAATTTGCTTTCACCAATAGAGGAGTGGGAAAAGACATGAGTGACCCTCCAACATTGGTCAGAACACGAACAAGAGATTCACAAAGGGTTGTTAAGGTGTGAATTCCCTTTCACAGAAGATTGTGATGCCTGGATATTTCCATTTGTTCAGAATTATCTATGTAAGACATTTGAAAGACAAATGAATGTCGGGAAATGGTACACTGACAGAAAAGTGGTGCTGAGACCTTAATCAGATCATAGTGCATGGTAGAGCCATGACAAAGTGTCTGATTTCCCACTGTTGCTCCACAGTCCCGGGTTACGATGGTGCATTCAGCCTCTCACAGCTTCTGCAAGGTGCAGATGGGGTCCACTTGCTCCAAATACCTGGTCCACAGTAACACAGGATCTCAAATAATCCCTCACAACTGTCGCACACAGATTGGAAAATGTTATTTGGAAATCCAGGTTGGTTTTGAAAGACGCCTCTGGTCTGTTTACAGAGTGCTCCCTCACTGCAACTTGTGCTTCATTTATTGGTCTTGGTTTAGACCAGGATTCGTTATGAATAAAGCTCCATACCTCACTCACAAAAATGCTTTGCTAGCTCTGATTACAACATACAATAACAGTACATCAAGGAAAATTACAGCCGTTTACTTTAAAATTACAGAAAATGAAAACATAAGGAACAGGAATAGGTAAATCGGACGATCAAGTCATTGTATACGATCATGGCTGATCTACTGTTAGCATTAACTCCTTAATGCCCAGTTCTTCACACTCCTCAGCTCTCTGACAGGTCAACGATTCATGTACCACCTCTTTAAATACTTTCAGCGATGTAGCTCCCCTAACTCTCTAGTCCAGATAATTCCTGACATTGAGTACCCTCTGTGAGAGGAAAACACTCTACACATACACCGTTACCTATTGATTTGAACAAGAGGTGAACACAGGGGCTCAGGAAAGAGTGAATGGCCTTGATATCAAGGCAGTAGTTGACTGAGGATGTCATCGGGACCACCTACTTATTTGAGCTTAATGAGAATCAGGTCTAACCTCCTCACTGGTTGGGGTTTTCAGAGCCAAAGGAAGATGTTTGTGGTCGGTGGCCAACAATCCTCTCAGTCCCGGGACATCACTTCAGGAGATCCTCAGATTAACTTCCTCAGCACAAACATCTTCAGCTCCTTCGTCAACGTCTATGTGCCCCCATTCCCGACGCCCCCCATCTATCCCAAGATCAGAAGCGGAGTGATCACTGAAGATCACACAATATTCAGAACATTTTGTCCCCACTCAGCTCCTGAACCGGTCTGTGTCCATATTCAGCAAGACCCAAACAACATTCACGTTTGTGCTGTTAAAGTGTCAGTAACTTTCATGTAACAGAACGGCCAGGCACTGAACATTTCCACAATTAAAAGAGAAGCTCATTCAGCACCTCAAGCTGGTTACATCCCGATATGTGGAAACTATTCAGCCCATCGAAAGGACTGATCAAGAAGAGGGACAGCCCATTCAATCCTCCTGCCTGTTCCACAGGAAGAGGAGGCGTCTGGTCAGCACATTGAACTGTTAAACAGGAACAGGCAGAGTCCAGTAAGACCCCTAAACCTGTTCTATGGAACCAGGAGGAGACCATTCACCCCTCGAGACACTTACACAGGAATAGGAGGGTGTCATTGATGCTCCAACCTGGAAAACGAATGGAGCAGAGACTGCACTCATAGACTGCTCACAATGTTCCTCGTGGCTCCATTGCCTGTGGAACAAATTATTCTTTAACTTGTTTTGTCGGCAGTGAGGAAGGAAGCCAAATGTTTTGTGCCAAGCCTCAAGGAGGCATCTTCCATCTCCAAGAAGACAGACCCATGTTCTCTGTGGGGATCAGAAGCTGGTGGGGATAGTTATCTGTTTTAGAATGAAGGTATTGTGGCTCCTGTCGCGATGGTGGATAACGTGAAGTATGATCACACACCAAATGCACTGTATAAATGTTGGAAGAGTTTAGTTAAAGACTGGTTCTCTCTCTCTCTCAATCGAAATGGGGAGTGGCGTGGAGTGAGAGGAACGTTCTCAGAGTCTGTTAAGTCTTCCACCGTGTGGACCCACCAGTGCTTCAGGGTGGAGGAAATGCTGAAGGCCTTCCAGCACTTGGGACAGCTGAAAGGCCTCTCCCCCAAGTGTGGGAAGGCCTTCAGCAATTCCTCCCTGCTGAAGCACTGGCGGGTCCACACTGGGAAGAGGCCCTTCAGCTACCTGAGTGCTGGAAGGCCTTCAACAATTCCTCCAACCTGCTGACCCACTGATGGGTCCAATCATGTAAACCATGTTAAAAAAAAACATGGACTTTATCACCGTATTAGTTCTGTTTATTGAACACAAAATACGGGGACAAAATGATTTTCTGTCCGTACTAAACTATGGGAAGTACGAAGAAATAAGATACACTCGTGATATTGAGCTACATAAATTGAAATGTGCATTAGAAAACCATGGAAGTGGTGTGCAATCTTTCTCAATCATTATTTGATCCACAGCTGAGATGCTGATTTCCCCTCTGTCATTGATCCACCTCATTGAGATTCTCTGGCGCATTAGCTGAGTATTGAGGGGGTTCTCAGTTCCTGCTGCTGTTCACCCAGTCTGTTTAAATTAAAGAACCTTCTCACTGTAGAAAAATAAAAAATCACTTGGCCTTTTGGACTCTGTTTAACTGTCAGCAATTCAGCTCTGTGATATTATTGGCGATAAATGCTCTAGGACCACAGCCAGTATCCGCACAGTGCTCAAACGGTATGACCATAGATAAAGGCCTTGCAGTCCGTGAGAATTTCTAAATAAAACTTCCATTTTCTGTCCGTTCCTTTCTATCTCCCCTCATGCTGTCTTCTGATCTATCCAACTCACCCTCGTTTAACATCCCTGTTTCCAAATTGTGCTGTTGTACAGCTTGATGTTTTGGCCATTTTGGAGAAATGGATAGAGCAGGGACAGGACTGATCGTTGTAGGGTCCGGGGTTTAGATGCTTCATTGAAAAAAAGGAAAGTACTAACAGTGGGGCGGGGGTGGAGGTTGGGGTGGGGGAGGTTAGCGTGGCATTGAAAATCAAAGACAGCATTACGTTGTTATAAAGGATGCTTGATAAGGACTCGTCTAGTGAGGTCGTATGGGAAGAGGTTAGAAACAAAAACGGAGAGGTCACTCTGCTAAAAGTTTTCTATTGCCGTCTGAAATGTTCCAGAGATGTAGAGGAAAGGATTAAAAAGATGATACTGAATAGGAGCGAAAATAACAGAACATTTGTTATGGAAGAATTTAACTTTCCAAATATTGATTCGAAATGGTACAGTAAAAATACTTTATGGGTCAGTTTTTGTCCAATGTGTGCAGAATGGTTTCCTGACACAGTATGTAGATAGGCCAACAAGGGCCGAGGCCAAATTGGCTTTGGTACTGAGTAATGAACCAGACCAGGTGTTAGATTTGGATGTTGGTGAACACTTTGCTGATAGTGACTACAATTCAGTTATGTTTACCTTAGCGATGGAAAGGGACAGGTGTATACTGCAGGACAAGAGGTATAGCTGGGGGAAAGGTAATTAGGATGTGATTCGGAAAGGTTTTAGGATGCATAGGATGGGGAAGGAAACTGCAGAGGATAGGTACAATTTAAGTGTGGAGCTTTTTCAAACAACAGCTACTGTGTGTCCTTGATAATTTTATACCTGCCAGGAAAGGAGGAAATGGTTGAGTGAGGCTGCTGTGGTTTACTGAAGCAGTTGAATCTCTTGTCAAGAGGAAGAAGGAGGCTTATGTAAAGATGAAACATGAAGGCTCAGTTCGGATGCTGGAGAGTTACAAGTTAGCCTGGAAGGACTTTTTAAAAAAGCTAAGAATAGCCAGGATAGAGCATGACAAGTCTTTGGCAAGTAGGATCGCGGAAAACCCTCAAGCTTTCTATCAGCATGTCACGAATAAAAGAATCACCGAATGAAGATTAGTGGCAATCAAACACAGTAGTGTTAAGTTGTGTGTGGAGTCTGAAGAGATAGGACAGGCTGAAATTAATATTTGAATCAGGATTCACAATGGAAAAAGAAAATGCTGTCAAGGCCAATACTGAGAAACAGGCTATTAGTCTAGACGGGATTGAAGTTCGTAACGTCGAGATGTTAGACGTTCTGGAGAGTGTGAAAATAGATATGTCCCCTGGGCCAGATGGGATTTATCCTAGGATTCTCTGAGAAGCTAGGGAGGAGTTTACGCAACCAACTGTTTGGATTTTTACATCGCCATTGTCTACAGGAATAATGCCAGAAGATTGGAGGACAGCAAATGTTGTCCCTCTGTTCAAGAAATGGAGAAGAGACAACCCTGGTAATTATATACCTGTCTTACTTTGGTTGTGGGGAAAGTGTTGGAAAGGATTATAAGAGATAGGATTTACTATCATCTAGAAAGGAAACATTTGATTCGGAATAGTCAACAAGGTTTTGTGAAGGGTATGTCATGCCTCACAAATCATACCGAGTTCATTGAGAAGGTGACCAAACAGGTGGATAAGAGTAAAGTGAGGTATGTGGATTTCAGTGAAGCGTTTGATAAGGTTCCCCCATGGTCGGCTATTGAAGAAAATATGGAGAGTGTGGTGTTTGAAAAGCAGAACAGATGAGGTAGCATCCAAGATGCATGCAAGTTGATGTTTCTCTTGTAAGCCCTTCATCAGGAATCAGTTTTATGGTCTGCAGCATCTGCAGTCTTCATTTTCTCTTCGCTCCTCGGATGCTGCCTGACCTGCTGTGCGTTTCCAGCGCCACACTCTCGACCCTGATCTCAAACATCTGCAGTCCTTACTTTCTCCCAGAAAATATGGAGACGTGGAATTGTGGGTGATTTAGCGTTTGGATCACAAATCGGCTAGCTGAAAGCAGACAGAAGGTGGTAGTTGATGAGGAATGTTCATCCTGGAGTTTAGTTGCTAGTGGTATAGTGCAAGGATCTGCTTTGGAGTGACTGTTGTTTGTCCTTTTGAAAATGACCTTAATGAGGGTATAGAAGGATGAGTTAGTAAATTTACGGTTGTCAGTAAGGTTAGTGGATCTGTCAGCAGTGCTGAAGGATGTTGTGGGTACTGAGCAGTAATGTTCTGTGTGCATGGACCTACAATGGGCTAAATAGCTTCCTTCTGTGTTGTAACGATTCTGAGGTACTCTGGCCCACAATAAAAGCTTTAGGTACCTGGAGAGTCAATCTGGTCCAGTAAAGGAGACACACTGCACAATCATCCATCATCTCTTCCTGTTCTCTGATATACAGCGGCATCAAAATATCAGTCCAAACAGAATAGATTGATTCAAATTCAAGCAGTCAGGAGAACGTTCACCGGAGGGTTTGCCGTCAGAGGATTCAATGAATAATAAGATTTCAGAATAACACAAAAAAAAACAATATCACAGCAGCATAATAATTTGCAGCAGAGTAAAACTTAGTTCCAAATATGTCCAAGTTCAGCATTGTGTTCAGCTTTGGTCACCTTGCTGTAGGAAGGATGGTATTAAACTGGAACTTTACAAGGATGTTGCCAGGACCCAAGGGTCTGAGTCATAGGGAGAGGTTGGATAAGCTGGGACATTCCTCTTTAGAGCGCTGGAGACTGAGGGGAGTGAAGTTCTTCAAAAGTCTAGTCATGGCCCACATCAGTTCCAGTCTCCCAGCCTGCCTCGATCCCCTACAATTTTCCTACCAGTTGAATGGGTACATAATGGGTGCCATATCCCTCGAACACCTGGACAACAAGGACACCCACGTCAGATTCCTGCTCATTGACTCTAGGTTCATCTTCAACACCATTATTCCCTTCAGACTGATCACAAATCTCCCTGATCTTAGTCTTGGCTCTGCCCTCTGAAATTGGATCCTCAGCTTTCTGACCCACAGTACACAATCAGTGAAAATAGGTAAGTGT
This sequence comes from Chiloscyllium punctatum, assembly GCF_047496795.1. Classification (NCBI taxonomy): domain Eukaryota; kingdom Metazoa; phylum Chordata; class Chondrichthyes; order Orectolobiformes; family Hemiscylliidae; genus Chiloscyllium; species Chiloscyllium punctatum. Next base: position 41,174,303 of record NC_092766.1, read on the forward strand.
GTCTCTTCCATGATAACATTCAACACTGAAATCCCAAAGGATGTGTCCTCAGCCCCCTACTATACGCCCTGTACACCCACGACTGTGTTGCCAAATTTTGAACGAATGCCATCTACATGTTCACTGATGACACCATCATAGTAGGACAGGTATGTAATGATAACAAGTCAAAATACAGAACCGAAATAGTGGACTTAGTGATATGCTGCACTGAGACCATCCTCTCTTTTAACATCGGCAGAACTAACCAACTGATCAATGACTTCAGAAAGAAATGAGGAGAACATGCCCCCATCTGCATCAATGGAACTGAAGTTGAAAGAGTGGAAAGCATTAAGTTGCTTGGAGTGACGATAACCGACCTCCCATGTAGATGTGACAGCCGAGATGGCACAAGAACGCCTCTTCTTTCTCTGGCAGCTCAGGACATTTGACATGTCCACAAGGACCCTCAACAATGTCTACAAATGCACAACTGACAGCAAAGTATCTGGGTGCATAATGACCTGGTGTGGCCACAGCCGTGCCCAGGACAGTAAGAGAAATGACAGAAGTTTGTGTACACAGCCCATGCCATCACGGAAACCAACGTCCCATCCATTGTCTCCATTTACACAGCTCACTGCCGTGGAAAGGCTGACAACATTATCAAAGACCCATCGCACCCTGGATCTCCTGCAATCTCTTCCATCATGCAGACAATACAGAATCTTGAACACACAAACCAGCGGCTCATGAACAGCATCGTCCCAGCCCACGATTAAACTGAGGAATGGACTCTCTAACTTCAAATAATGCTGATCTTGCTCACATTGATGTTGCCTATTGCATGCCCTTTCTGGTGTAGCCTGTATGTCTCAGTCTAAGTTTTTCCTTTACCCTATGATCTATATGGCCTTGCTTATTGTAGGAGCGAGATTACCCAGCGAGGGACAAAGACTCTGGAGGCAGACAGGACACAGGCACGGAATGGACTTTAATTCAAACAAAACCTGGTTAATGCTGGGAGAATACCAAAGGGTCTTTCTCGAATCTGGCTTTGACATGAGAAGACAATCCTTTCCTTAATCTTTAGCTCAGATCAGTCGGCAAATCAATGACACACTTCGAGTTTACAGTAAAAAGACAGTATTTTTATACGTTCTGTGTTGCAATGATCATAAACAACTTTGTCAGTGTACCATCCACTCCCCTTCTGCAGAACCAATCTTGTAAAACAACTGATCATTGATGGACACTCCCATGGACAGCCCGAGTTTCTTATTTGTTTCGGATGTTTAACGATTGTTGGTATCTCTAGGCCTTGGGATCTTTCTATAATGCATTCCAAAGTTCGGGGCTCTGCTCTTTTCAGTCATATCCCTCATTGTTTATCTTGAAGGATTGCATGAGTTCTATTCTCCATTGGGCAGGCTATCTCTTATCAAATTCCGTGATCACATTTTACAGTAAAAAGCTGATTCTGATACAAAATACGTAATATTATTATTTCCACGGTTAACCGTTTTCTTCATGAATTCGACAAGACAAGCCAGGTATCTCTTTAAGGTTTTATTATTATGTTGAAATCTGTGTCCATGATTATTTACCAGATATTTAACTAGAACTTATTACTATTGTAAACAGTTTCAAAGGCACAGCTAGCTTCTGAAAGATAACTTGAGATGCTGTTTTTGTGGATGAAAATAATCCTTACTGAGATCAGAATAAGTTACTTTTTGTAGTGATTCTTTAAAGGTTTTGTGCTACAATTTCATTTTTTCATCTGTGTTTTGTTACAAATCATCTTTTTTTAAAAAAAGAACCTTCTTTACCACTATATTGGCATGTTTCAGAATCTTGCGAATCAGATTATCCTTTCTTTTGCTTTGGAATAATTCCCTTTTCAAAGGCCCTTTTTTCACTGATGCTGAAGCAATCTATTTTAATTTCTGTCTATTTTGTGGCTCTTCAGAAACAGACAGCTGAAGTAGACTTTTAAATTTCGGCCACTTCATGTCTCTAAAAAAAGGCAGCTCCAACCCTCACTATGATCTGCCAGAACTGTGTATAAACAAAGAGTTTCACTCTACTTAGATACATGCGACAATGAATCCTATCAAATCAAATAAAACCAAATCGTATGATCGAGAGAGAGAAATTGTCACAAGGTCAATACACCCCGATGAAACCTCTGCAGCCTGCCATATCCGGCCAAAAATCGTGATAGTCGATTAAACAACTAACTGTTAGAGAGGGCTTCACAATTATCCCCATTCTATCAATGGATCAGCTCTGCACATCAGTGTAAAAAACAAGGAAATAGTATCTGTACCATCCTCAGCCAGGGGTGTTGAGTCGATGATTCAATTCACCGTCATCATGATGCCCACAGGATCACAGATCAGTCTTCAACCAATTCAATTCGCTGCACGTGCCATGAAGAAAAAGCTGAACACAGTAGAGAGGCAAATGCAATGAGTCCTGACCCCATTCCTGCAATAGGACTGAAGACTTGTGCTGTGCAACAAGCCGTGCCCCTGGGGAAGCGGTTTCCTTCCAGCTACAACTCTGACATCTCCCTGGCAATGTGGAAAATTACTCAGTGTCGGGGAATAATTACAATCTGGACAATTACAACCCTCTCAGCCTCATCATGATAGTCAAATTGGGAGTTCGTTTTGATAGAGCTGTCAAGCAGCACAGACATAAACTTGCTCAGTGTGGTTACCGATCGGTCCCCATGTGGAGATGGTGCTGTTTTGGAAAAGTCACTGGATGAATAATCCAGACCAGGCTAATGCTCTGGCAGCTGGTGGAAGTTAAAAACAATTAATAAAATATCGAGATCTCAAATCTGGTGTCAGTAACAATGGCCTTGAAGTCAATGTCGATTGTAAACACCAATTTCCTTCCCCAATGTACTTTCAGGAAGTGAATCTCCCGTGCTCTCCTGGTCTGGCCTAAAAGTGACTCCAAACACACAGACATGTGATGCACTCTTCAATGGTCTCTGAAAAGGCCAAGCAAGACACTCTATCGTATCAAACTGCTCTGAAGTCTAAAAGGATAAAACCTGACAGAACACCCAGCCCCCAACCTCGGTATGGAAAACGGAACTGGAAACACAGTCCTGTTGACCCTGCAGAGACGTCCTTCCTAACATCTGTGAACTTGTGACAACATTTACAGAGCTTTCCTATAGACCGCACAGAAACATCGGGAATGGAATAGACCATACAGCACATTGAGCCTGCCCCATTCTAGTTAATGTCTGAACATCTCCTCAATGCACTTTCCCCACACACTTTACACACCCCTTAATGTGATTAACCTTGTGAAGCTATAAAATAGGAACTGTGGTCGTCCCCTTGGTCTGTCGAGTTTGCTATCCAATTCAATATAATGATGGCTGACCCTTTATTTCTACACCATACTCCTGCCCTCTCCCCCATCCTTTGGTGTCTAGACATCCTTATTAGTCTTTAGTGCCTTGTCTTCCACAGCCTTATGTGAGAGAGAATTCCCAGGTTCACCAGTCTCTGAGTGCAGACATTTATTCGTATCTAAATGCAATGTGACCCATCTGTATTTAATACTGCGGCCTCTTGTTTTAGACTTCCCAGCCAGGGGAATTATCATCACTGCTTCCAATCTACCTCACCCTGTCAGTGTTTTATATATCTCACTGAGATCTCCACTCATTTTCCTAAACCCCATGCGATACAGGCTCAGTTGCCCCAAACTCTGCTCCACAAAAAGTCTGTCATCCCAGAGATCAGTCTGGTCATCCTTCGCTGCACTCCCTCAATGTCAGGTTTGTTCTTTATTAGGTACGGAGACCAAAACTGCACACAACACTGCACAATGTTCGAGTTGAGGTCTCACCAAGGGCCTGTACAGCTGCACTGAGACACCCTTACCCCTGGACTCCAGTCCTTCTGAAATGATGGTCAACAACAATTTATCTTGCTGACTGCTTTCTGCTCCTGCAATATTGCTTTCAGTGACTGGTGTACAGTGAGATCCCAGATCCATTTCAATGTTACAGCGCCCCACTTGGTGGGTCTGTGTAAACTGGTCAGTGTGCCAATGTATTCCCTGTATTGGCTTCTTTCTGCAGAACTCACTGCCCTGCATGGAACACAGATGTCTGTCTAAATAATAACAGAAGAAAAGTACAGTTCCCTTCATAGATCGACATTTCTCAACCACTTCCTTTTCCAATGGTTGGCTGGAACTTTAGTGTTTCACAACAAAGTAGACAACATCATATCTATCCACACTGCTCTTCATCTGCCACATGTTTACTCATTCACTCCGTTTGTTTCATTCTCCTTTAAGTTTTTTTCACATTCTCCTCACTTTCAAAATCCTCGTTCCTTCAGCAGACTTGGAAACTTTGCATTTGAATCCCTCAACGAGATGTTTGAGATGTATTGTGAATATCTGGCGCCCCATCACCAATCATTACGATGCCCCATGAGCCTTCCAAACTGAAACCCATCCATTTATTCCTCCTCATTGTTTCCTGTCAACACTCCCATTTTAACACCATGTTCATATATTACCCCCCATCCCATGTGCTTTTACTTTGCTTACTAGGGTTGGGACTCTATTAAAATCCTTGCTGAAAATCCTAGTTCAGTGCCTCTATTGTATTTTCTTTAATTAATCTACCAGTGAGTTTCTCAAATGTTTCCCATTTCATCAATCTGTGTTGTTTTTTTTTCTATGCCCATTATTTTCAGTTCCAATAATTTCTCCAAATTAGTTTATTTACTAGTTTCATTCCACATCATTTTCTCATCAGACTCAGGTTTTCTCCTATTGCTGGGAAGGCTTTGTTTATGCATTTTTCTGCGAAGGCAGAAGTGAAGTATCTGTGTCATGTTTCTCTGTTCTCCATTCTCCATTCCCTGGTTTCACTCTGTAAAGAATCTGAAACTTTGCCTAAAAAGAACAGCTGTTGTCTATTCACCCTGTCCATGCCCCTTGTAATCTTAAATCTGAATTACATTCCAACTCAACTTCCTCTGCTTCAAAATAAATAACTCGAGCTTACCCAGCCTCTCTCCACAGCTCGTATGGTCCATCCCAGGGAGCATTCTGGTGAATCTCTTCTGCACCTCATCCAGTACAATCACATCCTTCCTGTAACGCGGCTCCTAGAACTGCACACAATATTTCATTTGGCCTTACCGAAGTGCTATATAAAACTCGGATAATCTTTGGGTCAATGAATAAAGGCTTTATCTACAGTCATGCCGAACTCATCAATTATCATATCCAGTCACATTCAGGGATGTGTGGAGAAGCACGCTCTGAGCTTCCTAGTGTGATGCCGTTCTTTGAGTCCTCCCCCGTCTGTTTCCTTCTTCCAAAGTGCATCACCTCATATTTATCAGAGTTACATTCCATTTGCCATTGATCTGACCATCTGACCATTCTATCTGTATCTTCCTGTAATATAAGACCTCCCTCCTCACTGCCAACCACCCGGCCAATCTTTGTGTCAAACACAAACTTGCTTATCACACTCCCCCTACCCACTTCACATTCACATCACTTATGAATACCACAAATAATACGGGACACAGCACTGATCTCTACCGGGTACACCGGGGAAATTGGGCTCCAGTCACACAAACAGCCTTCTCCCATGAAGTTGAGTTTGGATACAACTTGCCAAGTCACTAATAGACCCTACATGTTCCCTGGTTGTTCTGTTCCACTTGATATACGTGAAGAATATCTGGGGATTCTCCTTAATCTTGCCCTGCCAACATGCTTCCATGCCCCTGTGTTAGTCAGTCCCCTGCGAGGGAAGAATTTCCTCCTTATTATGGTCTTAAATGGCATATCCCTTATCCTGTCATTATTTGCCTTAAATATAGAGTAGACAGCTAGAGAAACATCCTGTTTATTTCCACCTCATCACATGAATCATAGATTTTTGAAATTTCACTGCGATCACCTCTCATGCTTTGAAACTGGAGAGGTCGCAGGACAAATCTCCCCATCAGAAAATCTTGTCATCTCAGGAATTAATCTGGAGAATGTCCATTGCACGTCCTCTGTGATCAGTGTCATCTTTCTTAGATTAGGACACCGACACTGCACTCAATACCTCAGGTACACACTCACCAACACTCTATGCAACTGATTCATGATGCCTTTACCTCTCTATTCCAATCCCTTTAAACAAACTCCAACCTAACTTTAACTTTCCAATTACATGTATTGCTCCAAATACCATTCACACTAATTGCATTTACAAACTCACTCTGTGAGTTATCGAGGCATAGAGATGTACAGCATGGAAACAGACCTTTCAGTCCAACCCGTCCATGTCGAGCAGATATCCAACCCAATCTATTCCCACCTGCCCGCATCCGACCCATATCCCTCCAAACCCTTCCTATTCATATAACCATTCAAATGTCTTTTAAATGCTGCAATTGTACCAGCCTCCACCACATCCTCTGGCAGCTCATTCCATACACGTACCACCGTATGTGTGAAAAAGTTGCCCCTTAGGTCTCTTTCACGTTTTCATTTTTTTAAGTGTGGAAACAAGTCCACAGCGACCCACCAAAGCACAAACCACTCCGATCCATCCCCCTAACCTAACAGTACAGGCAATTTAGCATAGCCAATTCACCTAGCCTGCACAAGTTTGGATTGTGGGAGGAAACCCACGCAGACATAGGGAGAATGTGCAAAGTCCACACAGCCTGAGGCGGGAATTGAACCTGAGTCTCATGGCATTGGGAGGGAGCATTGCTAACCACTGTGCCACCCAACATCCTTCACTTCTCAGCCTAAACCTATGCCCTTTAGTTCTGGACTCCCCGACGCCAGGGAAAAGACTTTCTCTATTTATCCTCTCCATGCCCTTCACAATTTTGTACATCTCTAGAAGGTCACCCCTCAGCCTCCAACGCTCAAGGGAAAACAGCCCCAGCCTGTACAGCCTCTCCTTATACCTCAAATTCTCCAACTCTGTCAACATCCTTGTAAATCTTTCCTGAACCCTTTCAATTTTCACAACATATTTCCGATAGGAAGGAGACCAGAATTCCACACAATATTCCAACAGTGGCCTAACCAGTGTCCCGTACAACCGCAACATGACCTCCCAACTCCAAAACTCAATACTCTGACCAATAAAGGAAAGCAAACCAAACACCACCTTAACTATCCTACCTCCCGGCGACTCCACTTTCAAGGACCAATGAACGTGTACTCCAAGGTCTCTTTGTTCAGCAACACACCCATTGCCAATAAATGTCGAAGTCCTGCTAAACTTTGCTTTCCCAAAATGCAGCACCTCGCATTTATTTCAAATAAACTCCACCTGCCACTTCTCAGCCCATTGGCCCATCTGATCAAGATCCTGTTGTACTCTGAGGTAAACCTCTTCGCTGTCCACTACACCTCCAATTTTGTTGTCATCTGCAAACTTACTAACAATACCTCTTACGCTCGCATCCAAATCATTTACGTAAATGATAAAAAATTGAGGAACCAGCACTGATCCTTGTGGTACTCCACTGGTCACAGGCCTCCAGTCTAAAAAATAACCCTCCACCTCCACCCTCTGTCTTCAACCTTTGAGCCAGTTCTGTATGCAAGTGGCTAGTTGTCCCTGTGTTCCGTGAGATGTAAACTTGCTAACCAGTCTTCCATGGAGAATCTTGTCGAACGCGTTACTGAAGACAATATAGAACACATCTACTGTTCTGCCCTCTTCGTAACTTCTTCAAAAAACTCAATCAAGATCGTGAGATATGATTTCCCACGGTTAAAGCCATGTTGACTATCCCTAATCAGTCCTTGTCTTTCCAACTCCATGTACATCCTGTCCTTCAGGATTCCCTTCGACAACTTGCTCACCACCGACGTCAGGCTCACTGGCCTATAGTTCCATGGTTTGTCCGTACCACCCTTCTTAAACAGTGGCACCACGTTTGCCAAACTCCAGTTTTCTGGCACCTCTCCTGTGACTATCAACGGTACAAATGTCTCAGCAAGAAGCCCAGCAATCACTCCTCTGGCTTCCCACAGAGTTCTATGGTACACCTGTTCGGGTCCTGGGGATTTATCCACTTTTACACGTTTCAAGACATCCAGCACTTCCTACTCTGTAATATGGACATTTTTCAACGTGTAACCATCTATTTCCTGACATTCTATATCTTCCATATCAGTTTCCACAGTAAATACTGATGCAAAATACTCGTTTAGTATCTCCCCCATTTCCTGCATCTCCACACAAGGGCTGCCTTGCTGATCTTTGAGGGGTTCTATTCTCTCCCTCGTTATGATTTTGTCCTTAATGTATTTGTAAAAACCCTTTGCAGTCTCCATAATTCTACTTGCTAAAGCTATCTCATGTCCCCTTTTTGCCCTCCTGATTTCCCTCTTAAGTATACTTCTACTGCCTTTATACTCTTCGAAGGATTCACTCGATCTATCCTGTCTATACCTGACATATGCTTCCTTCTTTTTATGAATCAAACCGTTTAGTTAGTCAGCAATCCCTATACTACCAGCCTTTCTTTTCATCCCAACAGGAATATACTTGCTTTGGATTCTTGTTATCTCATTTCTGAAGGCTTCCCATTTTCCAGCCGTCCATTTACCTGTGAACATCTGCCCCCAATCAGGTTTTGAAAGTTCTTGCCAAATACTGTCAAAATTGGCCTTTCTCGAATTTATAACTTCAACTTTAAGATCTGGTCTATCCATTTCCATAATTATTTAAGATCTAATGGTATTATGGTAGCTGGCCCCAAAGTGCACCTCCACTGACACCTCAGTCACCTGCCCTGCCTTATTTCCCCAGAGTAGGTCAAGTTTTGCACCTTCTCTAGTAGGTTAATCCACATACTGAATCAGAACATTTTCTTGTACACACTGAATAACTTCCTCTCCATCTAGACTCTTAACGCTACGGCAGTCCCAGTCTATGTTTGGAAAGTTAAAATCTCCTACCATAATCACCCTACTTTCTTACAGATAGTTGAGATCTTCTCACAAGTTTGTTTCTCAATTTCCCTCTGACTATTAGGGAGTCTATAATACAATCCCAATAAGGCGATCATCCCGTTCTTATTTCTCAGGTCTACCCAAATAACCTCCCTCGATGTATTTCCAGGAATATCATCCCTCAGTACCCCTGTAATGCTATCCCTAATCAAAAACTCCATTCCCCCTCCTGTCCTCCCTTCCTTTCTATCTTTCCTGTAGAATTTGTAACCTGGAACATTATCTGCCAGTCCTGCCGATCCCTGAGCCATGTTTCTGTAACTGCTATGATATCCCAGTCCCATATTCCTAACCATGCCCTGAGTTCATCTGCCTTCCCTATTTGGCCCTTTTGCATTGAAATAAATGCAGTTTACTTTATTAGTCCTACCTTGTCCCTGCCCGTCCTGACTGTTTGACTCGTTTCTGTTCTCAGTTTACCAATCTCAGATTGATCTATTTCCTCACTATCTCCATGCCCCCAGCTCCCCCCCCCCCACCCCCCACCACCCAAACTAGTTTAAAACCTCTCGAGCAGCTGTGGCAAATCTTCCTGCCAGTATATTCGCCCCCTTCCAATTTAGGTGCAATCCGCCCTTCTGGTACAGGTTCCTTCTACCTCAAAAGAGATTCCAGTGATCCAAAAATGTGAATACTTCTCCCATACACCAGCTCCAAAGCCATGTATTCATCTGCTCTATCCCTCTATTCCTGTCCTCACTAGCTCATAGCGCCGGGAGTAATACAGATATTATTACTGTCAAGATCCTCTTTTTTAAATTTCTGCCTATCACCCTGCAATCTCCGTCCATAATCTCAAACGTTTTCCCTTTTTATGTCGTTGGTTCCAATTTGGTCAATGACCTCTTGCTGGACCCTCTCCCCTGTCAGAACATTCTGCATCCTTTCTGAGATATCCTTGATCCTGGCACCAGGGAAGCAACACACTAATCTGCTTATTTCTCTGCTGTCCACAGAACCATCTGTCTGTACCTCAGACTAGCGAGTCCCCTAACACAATTGACTTCGTGGAATCCGACGTATCTCTTGTTGCATTAGTGCCAGTCTCCATACCACAAACTTGTCTGTTTGTGCAACGTTCCCCTGTGAATCCATCACCCGCTACATTTTCCAAAACAGCATATTTGTTTAAAATAGGGAGAGCCACAGAAGACTCCTGCACTAGCTACTAAACTCTCTTGCCTTTTTTGGAGTTAACCCATCTATGTAACTCTATCTGAGACTGTCCCTCTTCCTATAACTGCCATCCATCACATACTGTTGTGTTACCAATTCTGTATTGTCTTAAACTGTCTCTCCAACCAATCTATTCGATCTGATAGGACTCACAAGCAGAAGCATTTATTGCAGATATAATCTGCAGTAACCTTTAAATCTGATAAATGCACTCCGATATCCAGCGATACATGAATTCAAACAGCAAAGGCAGTAACTCTGCAGGTACGCTGTCCTGTCAGTTTCTTCCCCTCACCATGTGCTTCCTTTGTCCGTTCTTTTCCCTGTTAAAACTTGCATAAAGGCTTCGGATAATTCAAATACACCATATCCCCTATACCACTCCACCCCTCCTACACCCTTACAATTCTGCCATTTATATTCACACCAACAAATTCAATCCAACAGGCTCGTTGCTGGATCAGTCGGCATGGAGACCACTGTCACACACAGTTACTGTACTGCCCTTGCCATAAGTACATTCAGTGTCCTGACTGTAACCATATTGACATTCCCATCACTGTTTGGTGCCTACAAAAGAATTCCTGCTAACGGTTGCTGCTGCTTGCTTATTCTCAACTCTACTTTTCAAATTCAGATCCACATGATTGTCTCATTAATGCATTAACCTCATCCTTCCTTCATACCTTGTTAGCTTTTTGCCTAGTCTGCATATTGGGACTAGATTGGGTTGGGATATCTGCACAGCGTGGGTGGGTTGGACCGAAGGGTCGATTTCCATGCTGTACATCTCTATGACTCTATGCAAACAACCCTTCAGTATTCACTTCCCAGCGATGGTCATTCTGCAGCTACACCTCCGTAATGACAGTTCCATCAGATCTGTTCACTGTCATTCCATCTCCCTTATGGCGAATACAGGGAGTCGCACCTCAGTAGTGGGGGGTTGGACAGATGGGTAGAGGTTACAGAGATAGGGAGGCTAAGAATTAAACACAGTTACATCTGGTCAAGAATGTCAGAGGGACAAAGGTGTTTGGGGATTGGAGGAATTTACAGAGAGAGAGGGAGCTGGATTAGATTCTGGAGAGAGGGATAGGGATGGAGTTAGGAAGAGGCAGGCAGACTGAGAGACACAGACAGGGGGCTGTTTCATCTAGGAGATTATTGTGTATACTAACAGAGATATGGAAGGTTGTTGTGATTGAAGACATTTACAGATATAAGAAGGCTTCTAGGCTCTGGAGGCTACATAGATAGGAAGGCAATGGAGAATTCCAGGTTACTGGGTTGAAGACAGTAACACAAATGGGGAGGGTTGCACAAACTGAAAGAGGTTCCTGTGGTCGGGAGGGGTATGGTGTCGGGAATGAAGGTGAAATTTAACAAGATAAAGATCAAAGAATTGGAGAAGGATAAGGAGATTACAAATTTTTCACAGCTAAGGAAGGGTTGTAGGAGCTGGAGAAGATTACATAGATAGGGGCGGATGGAGAGGTTAAAGACAAATACATTGACATGGAGGGTGGTATTGGTGGGAGGAGCTTACAGGGATAGACAGGGCTGTCAGGGTTTACAGGGATGAAGGAATTTAGTACCTACTGGAGAAGGTTAGGGATTAGGGTGTTAGGGACTGGAGAACCTGACAGAGACAGAGACAGAGACACAGACAATGATGTGGACTAGAGGAGATTTCAAACAGAGGAAGGATTATCGGGACTGGAGGATATTACAGAGATCACGAACACAGCATGGGCCAGGATTGATGCCTGCGATCCCCTGTGCTGTCGCATTGAGGACTAGTACAGAAGAGGTGAAAGCAGGACCCTCACAAGATGGTGAGAATGAAGTCTAGAATGTTGCTGTTCCTTACCCAGCTCTATATCTCTGTCCTGTCTTCCTGGTCTACCTCCACCCTGTGCTGTTTACTGTGAGTGATCTTACCGGCTGCAGGAATTACTGAAGGCCCCAGATCTCACTCGCCATCTCTCTCTGGCTGACCAACCAGTTTCAATGAGGTGATGGATGAGACAGGAGTTAGGAACATCCTGATGACCTGCATGAGACAGAAATAGACAGAATGGGAAATTAGACTGATGCAATGAGGATAACTCATGCAGAGTGGCACTGAGTCCAGCAGAGATCTCGATAATCCCAGTCTCCATCCCTTGCCTGTGCTGCTGCATCTCTCTGGAATGGACAATTCTGTTGACTCAGGATCTCAGACCATCTGTAAGAGAGAGAAATGCTGACAGAGGCAGTAAATAGACTGACACAGTGAGGGATACCACATGGAGAGATACTGAGTGATATGACATTATTAAACACTGCATCAACAGGGAATTGTTTGAATTTGTAACAAAGACACTGGGATAATTGTGAGGGGATTCAACCTTCCTATCTCATCATCTCTTTGGCAGTGGCTCACAGATGAGGCTGACTCTCTCCCACTCTCAGTGGGGGTGGGGGAGTCTGGAGTTGGCTGTCCAGACCGATGTGGCCTTCCACAGACTCTGTTACACTTGAGGCAGAAGGTGAACGTGGAAAGGGGGTGGGTGGGGTGTTGACATGACAGCGCGCGCCTTGTGCTGTTTTCTCCTGGATTCCCGTTTTCCCCACAGAAAGTCTCGAGGTGCTTGACACCTTCCCAATGCTCCTTCCCACTTCAGACGGTCTTGGCCGATTTGATTAAGAGATGAAAAAGAACCGATCAATTCTGAAGTAACCAACATTTAGAAATGTGGAGGAGTGCAGTAGGAAGAGGAAATATTGTCAGTGTTTAATCAGAGGAGTGGAACAGGGAGAATTGAAGGTGCTGGAGGTGGTGAGAGTGTTACAGAGAGGGGCAAAGGCCTGAACAACATTACAAAGCCAGTACGGATTGCTGCAGCAGAGCTGTTTGCCAAGGTAGGGATAGACATATGTGTATTTCATTGATTCATTCAAGGCCTAAGGATATCACCGGATGGACCAGCATCCATTGCCCTCCTGCTAATTGCCCAGAGGCAACTCAGAGCCAGCCATATTGCTGTGGGACTGGAGTCACATGTGAGCCAGACCAGGTAAAAATATCATATATCCCTCCCTAAAGGACATACGTGAACAAGTTGATTTTTTCCAGATAATCAACAATGCTTATACAGTGGCCTCACTAATGTCCTCTACAGATAAACCATGACATCCCAACTCCTACTCTCAATGCTCTGCCCAATGAAGGGTGACCATCCCAAACGCCTGCTTCACCAGCCTGTCTACCCGTGACGCTACTTTCAAAAAACTGTGTACCTGCATCCCTGGGTCAATGAAATGATTCACAACAATATCCAAGGCCCAAACATTAATTGTACAAGTCCAGCCTGGTCTGCTTTACCACAATACTGGCTATTGAGGGAGTGCAGCGTAGGTTCACGAGGTCAATTCCTGGAATGGCAGGATTGCCTTACACGGAAAGACTGAAGCGACTGGGCTTGTATACCCTTGAGTTTAGAAGACTGAGAGGGGATCTGATTGAAACGTATAGGCTTATGAAAGGACTGGACACTCTGGCAGGAGGGAACATATTTCCGTTGATGGGGGAGTGCCGAACCAGAGGACACAACTTAAAAATACGGGGTAGACCATTTAGGACAGAGATGAGGAGAAACTACTTCACACAGAGAGTGGTGGCTGTGTGGAATGCTCTGCCCCAGAGGGCAGTGGAGGCCCAGTCTCTGGATTCTTTTAAGAAAGAATTGGATAGAGCTCTTAAAGATAGTGGAGTCAAGGGGTATGGAGATAAGGCTGGAACAGGATACTAATTAGGAATGATCAGCCATGATCATATTGAATGGCGGTGCAGGCTCGAAGGGCAGAATGGCCTACTCCTGCATCTATTGTCTATTGTCTATTGTCTATTGTCTATAATACAACATCTTGCATTTCTCCACCTGTTATTCCTAACCTCACTGGTCCAGCAGTCGTGTTGATTCCATTGTACTCTTCGATAATCCTCTTCACTGTCCACTTTATCACCAATTTCAGTCTCACTCACAAACTTGCTAATCATGGATCCTGTATTATCATCCAATCTGTTTATATAAATGATGCACAACAGTGACCCAGCACCGAACCCCAGGGCACACCGTTGGTCACAGGCCTGCAGTTTGAGCAGTAACCCTCTATGATCATGCTCTGTCTCCTACCGTCAATCCTGTTTTGTATCCAGTTGGTGAGCGCTCCCTGGTTATGTCTGATCTAAACTTACTAACCAGTCTGTTATGCAGAACCTTGTCAAAGGCCTTGATAAAGTTCATGTGGACATCGTGTACTGCTCTGCTTTGGCCTCTCACTTGTCGATCTCCACACTCACATTTGAGGCATGATTTCCCGTGTACAAAGCCATGCTGACGATCGTTAATCTGTCCTTACCTTTCCAAATGCACGATGATCGTTTCTCTCAGAATCTCATCCAACAACTTACCGCCCTGCCATCAGTCTCACTGGTCCGTAGTAGCTGTCGATGATACAAATATCTCTGAGAGGGGCCCTGCAATTTCCTCCCTCGCTTCTCACAAGGCGCTGGGGTATATCTGATCATGTCCAAAGGTTTTATCTAACTTTTGCATTTTAAGACATCCAGCACCTCCTGTTCTCCAATGTGAACTCTTTTCAAGACATCCCTATGTATTTTCCCAAGTTCCCGAGCTTCCATGTCTTTCACCACAGTAAAGCCTAACACACAATACTTGTTCAGTATCTCCCCCATCAGCAGTGATCCCACACAGACAGCCTCATTCACCTTTCAGGGGCCCTATTCTCTCACGAGCTAATTTTTAGCCCTTGTTGAAACTTGTCAAAATGCTTCTGAAATTTCAAATACCCCTCTACTGCAACTAGCCTTCCCCACCCTTATCTATTCTGCCATTTATGGTCACACCAAAATATAGGATGCAACAGATTTAAAAATATTCCCCTTTTATAAAATCATACATCTCACATTGTTTCTAAGTATCTAGTTCTCATTTATTGTCATATTCTTTATAGCACATTCCAGCACGTTCCCGACTTACTGTCAGGCTAACACCGTTTGGTTTCAGACTGACTGCACAAAGGATTTTGGGAATCCTTGTGATTCAATCTGAAACAGGTAGCTTACAGGACCAGCAAGTAATCGAGAAGGCAAAGGGAATGGAGTCTAAATATAGGGAGGTCTTGCTAAAACGATGCAAGGTACAAGTCAGACCACACCTAGATTATAATGAATAGTATGTGTGCCCTAAGGAAAGACATTCTTGTGTTGGAGGCAGGCCAGGGAAGGTTCGCTCGGCTGATCCTGGAGATGGCGGGATTTTCCAATGAGAAGAGGTGGAGGAGATTGCCCTTGAACCTATTGGAGTTTTGAAGAATGGGAGAGAAATTGAATGAAACATCCAGGATTCGGAGGGGCTTTGACAGGTTAGATGTCGTTAAGTTAGAAAATCGAGCAGTACAGCAGAGTAATAGGCCCTTCGGCCCACCATGGCTGTGCTGACCATGATGCTATTCTCAACTAATCCCATCTGTCTGCACATGGGCGATATCCCTCTATTCTCTGTTTGTTCATGTTTCTGTCTAAATGCCCTTCAAATGTTTGCTCTTGTTGCCACCTCTCCCACCTCCTGTTTGTTTTTTTGCTGATCCTGCCTAAATCCCTACAACCCCTCAATAATCACATTGCTCGGTAAAGACAATTGGCCTCATTCATCTCACTTAAAACTTCTCACTCTCACCTTAAACCGATGCGCCCTAGTATTTGATATTTCGACATTGGAAGGAGGATTCCAACTATCCACACTATTCACGCCTCTCCTCATGCTCTTTACCTGTACCAGGTCACCCCTCAGACTCGGATATTCTCGCAAAACAATCCAACTGCGTCCAACCTCCTTAAACACAGTCATCCAGGCAATATTCTGCCAACCCTCTGTTGGAACCTCCCCAAAACCTCCACATCCTTCCTGTGGTGTGTCGATGAGAATGACACGCAACTTTCCAACCATGGTCGAATGAAGTTTCATTCAGTCACAACATGACATGCAAAAGTCTGTACTCAATACTGTGCCCAATAAATGTTAGCATGCCATACTCCCCCTCGACCACCACATCCTGTTGTGTTGTTATTTTTAGGGAGCTATGGATTTGCTTCCAATGTCTCTCTGTTTATCAATGTTTCCAACTAGTCAATTAGTGCACTTCTCTCTTCCATTTGACTTCATAAATGTATCACTTCACACCTGTCCCGATGAAATTCAATTTGCCACATCTCTGCCCAACATTACAGCTGATGTATGTACTGCTGCAACCATGAACACTCTTCCTCACTATCCACAATCCCCCTAACTATCCCTAATCATTACATGCCTTTCCAAATGTCGACTGCAAAATTACCACTCAAACTGCTGACCTTTTCATCTGAATCACAGATATAAATTACACACAGACATCGCAGCACTGATCCTTGTGAAACAGATGTCCAATCAGAAATTGACCACTCCAAATGCCTCTGTCTACTATCACCAAGAAAATATTGCATCCGACTTAACAACATGCATGGATTGTGATTTGATCTCCCAGATCTCCCTTGCTATTTGGAAGCTGTCGATTCAAAATGACTCTATATTTTGATTCCCAGATTAAATTGGCTGTCTCATTAATGCACTGACTGCGTCCTTTCTTCACAACAAAACGGGACCTTGATTGGTTTTTTGCTGATCCTGCCTAAATCCCTACAACCCCTCAATAAACACATCCCAGCGATGGTCATGCTGCAGCCACACCTCCACAATAACAGTTCGATCATATCTGTTCCCTTCAGTTAATGCTGTCATTCCATCTGCCTTGTTGCAAATGCATGGCGCGTGTCACCGAGAGAGGGCCTTTGAGGGATGGTTAGAGGTCACAGAGTGGGAGAGATGTTTGGGGGTGTGACAATGTTGCAGGGTTAAACATAGTTACAGTTGCTACAGATTGTTGGCAGGAGAAAACATTTTATTGTTTGGAGGAAGATAGAGAGATAAAGCGTATTTGATTAGATTCCAGAGATAGGGATGTGTGTAGGGTTGTGGATCGTTACATGGACAACGTTGATCAGGGCATAGAAACATTCACAGGATTCCAGGATGTCGTACATTTAACAACAGTTGTGGGATCTGGAGAATATCACAGTGATAGGGTGGATGATATGGACTGGGGAATATTACAGGGAAAGGGAGGGTAGTATGGACTGGAGAATATTACAGGAAAAGGGAGGGTCGTATGGACTGGAGAATATTACAGGGAAAGGGAGGGTCGTATGGACTGGAGAATGTTGCAAGCACATGGAAGATGATATAAGCTGGAGAATGCTGCAGCAATAGAGAGGAGTATATGGACTGGAGGATGTTGCACGGACAGGGATGAAGTTGTAGACTGGATACAGTTAGAAGGAGAGATGAATTTATGCACTGGAAGGTATGTCAGAGAGAGTGCGTGGTGTGCATGCTGCAAGATACGACAGGGATAGGGAAGCTTGTAGAGACTGGAGGAGAGAGTGATAGAGAGTCTTATGAGAGACCAGATTCACTTATGGGCATAGGATATGCTACAGTGAGCAGAGCCTTTTGCAGATATAAATGAGGATACAATGGCCACAAAGCAGTCACACCTCTTCATAGGTATATAGGAACTGAAGGAATTGAACAGATTACACAGGCTTGGAGTGTTGTATGCAGTGGAGGAGATTAACCTGAAAGGGATGGTTTTAGAGACTCAACAATGTTAGGAAATAACGGGAGTTGCAATTGTGAGAGCAGGTTTCAACAATTCGGAGGATATAGACCTGAAAGAGCTTTGACAGATAGCAATGGTACGGTAAAGGGAATTGTAGTGTCTTCCCTTTCATAAGCAATCCATAAGCACTTAAAATAGCCTGTTTGACATGTGCATTATCACTCGACCATTCGAGAGACAGCGCTGCAAATATTTCACTGGCTCTGCTTACCAGCTTAGACTGAACTAGCATTACCCAGAAGACCTCGGGCCACTCTACCTGTCTATGAAATCTTTCAAATGAAATACAGAGTTCCTTGACAGTAGAGTCACAGGTAGTTAGGATAACAAAGAAGGTGCTTGGTATGCATTCCTTTATTGGTCAGAGTATTGGGTACAGGAGTTGGGAGGTCATGTTGTGGCTGTACAAGACAGTGGTTAGGCCACTTTTGGAATGCTGCATGCAACTCTGTTCTACTTCCGATCGGAAGGATGTTGTGAAACCTGAAAGGGTCCAGAAAAGATTTCCAACAACGTTGCCAGGGATGAGCTATAGGGAGAGTTTGAACAGGTGGTGGTTGTTTTTCCTGGAGAGTTGGAGGCTGAGGGTGACCTCATCGAGGTTTATAAAATCAAGAGGGACATGGATAGGGTAAATCGACAAAGGCTTTCTCCTGGGGTGTGCGAATCCAGAATTATAGGGCGAGGTTTAGGGTGAGAGTAGAAAGATATAAAAGATAAAAAGGGGCAACATTTTCACGCAGAGGATAGTAAGTATATGGAATGAGCTGCCAGAGGAAGTCGTGGAGGCTAGTACAACTGCAACAGTTAAAAGGCATCTGGATGGGTATATGAATAGGAAGGGTTTAGATGGAGATGAGCTGGGTGCTAGCAGGTGGGACTACATTGGGTTGGGATATCTGATCTGCAGGATGGGACCATGAATGGGTTGGGGAACCTGGAGGATGTTATGATTTGAATCACAGGTAATGTTTGATTGGATCTTTCAGCCAGTCTTACAGATGGTACAATTGCAACATTTAAGAAGCATTTGGATGTATATATGAATAGAAAGGGTTTGGAGGGAGATAGGCCAGGTACTGGCAGGTGGGACTAGATTGGGTTGGAATATCCTGTGGGCATGGCTGGGTTGGGATGAAGGGTCTGTTTCCATGCTGTACATCTCTATGACTATAAGATCGGCTGAATGTTCCAATCAAAAATTACCTGTGGTTCAAATCATAATATCCTCCAGGTTCCACAAGCCATCCCTTGTCCTATCCTGCAGGTTCAATGAATCCCGGAACACCTAACCTTCTTCAAGTCCCACGTCCCTTCCGACATTTGTACCATCCTCCAAGTTCTGCAGCCCTTCATACCTTGTAACATGGCCCAGACTCTCCAACTCCTCCTTCCTCTGCAATGTTCCCCAGAAGAGCACTGCAGGATGGTGGGGGTAACAGAGATATGGAGGGACATCAGGACGGGAGGATATTGCAGACATTAGGAATATATGGACTTGAGAAGGTTTCACAGTTTATGAGTGTTGTAGGGACTGGAGGAACTTACAAAGATAGGGATAGTTTTCGATTGGAGGATTCTGCAGAAAACCTTTACGTGGTTAAAGGTAGGATTCTTAGCAGCGTGCAGGAACAAAGGGATCCTGTGTCCCTCAGGTTCCCACCCAAGTTGACAGGCTGTTAAGAAGGCGGATGGTGTGTTGGCTTTCATTGGCAGGGGGATTGAATTTAAGAGATGTGAGATTTTGCTGCAGCTCTACAGATCCTCAGTTGGACCACACTTCGAATATTGTGAACAGTTCTGTTCGCTTCATTGTAGGAAGGACGTGGAACCTTTAAAGACAGTGCAGAGGAGATTTAGCAGGATGCTGCCTGGACTGGAGGGCATGCCCATAGAAGGTAGATTGTGGAAGTTAGGGCTTTTCTGATCACAGCGAAGGAGGAAGAATGGTGACTTGATAGAGGTGTACAAGGGAATGAGAGGCATAGATAGAGTGGATAACCAGAGACTACTTCCCATGGTGAAATGGTAATCACAAGGGGACATAAGTTTCAGGTAATTGGCGGAAGGTTTAGCTTAGATATCAGAAGGATATGGGCCAAGTGCTGGCAGGTAGGACTAAATTGGTTGGGATATCCTGTCGGCATGGACGGGACTGGTACGTTATTTACACAGAGTGTGGTGGGTGCGTGGAATGGACTGCCAGCCGTGGTAGTAGATTCAGACACATTACAGACATCTAAGCAACTCTTGGATAGGCACATCAATGATAGTAATATGTAAGATATGTAGGTTTGTTTCATCTTCAGAGTAGGATAAAAGGTCAGCACAATATTGAGGGCGGAAGGACCTGTACTGGAATGTGCTATTCCATTTTCTAAATAGCAAGGGTTATGATGGCAGCAAGAGGGTTCGGGAAGCGGGAGAGGATGCGATCTGAATGAAGAGACACAAATATGAGGCGTTGCTAAGGTTGCATGAGGTAACAGAGACAGCAATGGCCTGATCTGGAGCGGATGACCCAGACTGGGAGGGGTGTGGGAACTGGAGGTGGTTTCACAGGGAGGGAGGACCTTTGAGCCACAGGAGGTTACAGAAATGTGGAGAGCTGTCGGGCCTACAGGGGTTCATGGAGATGGGGAGTTTGGGAGGAATGGAGCAGTTTACAGGGATAAGGATGTTGGTAGGATGGGGTGTTTTACATAGACAGGAATGTTTCAGGTGAATGGAGCAGATTACAGAGAAAACGTGGGTTGTACAGATTGGAAAAACAAATATTCACATGGAGGGCAATACAAGCATGGTGAACACTCAGTGAAACGTTAATATTCGCAAAGTCTGGGACAATCACACTGACAACAGTGACATTGGAAGAGGAGTTCAGAGAATTTTTTTCAGTGTTTCTTAGAATAACAGATTGTGTAACTGGCGAGGGACGTAACTGTCTCAGAGCGACTGTTGTGTGATAAAACTTAGTGAATGAGTAACGTCACCTGGAGAGATCCTCTGGGAAATTGTGATAATGTGCAGTTTAAAGAACTATAAAGTTTTAAAGTGAAACACAGAAAGGACAAGCTACAACTAGAAACAAAAATAGCCAATTACCTGAGTTGGAGAGGAGAACTGACCAAAATAAACAGACTAAACAGACTGAAATATGCGCCTGTAAATGAACAGTGGAAAACATTTGAAGGAACAGTGAAAAATACTCAACAAAAGGATATTCCACTGAAACAGACAAAAACCCAGCAAAAAATCCCCACCGGTACCTCACTCAGGACAAAATGGATCATATTAGATTATGAGGCTGAGAAGATCACCACAAAGTACTAAAAATCCTGAAGTGAGAGAGAGTTTTAGAGTAAGTTTTAAAGGGTTTGCAATGGGTCTGCTAGCAGGAGGGGGGGCAATGGGAAGGGGAATCGTTGCCAAGTTTTATTGACACGATACGAACATGGAGAAGTGAAGGTGCTGGAGGTGGTGAGAGAGTGACAGAGAGAGGTCAGGGCCTGAACGGTGTTACAAAGCCAGTACGGATTGCTGCAGCTGGAGGGGTTTGCAGAGGTAGGGAGGGACATATGTATTTTTATTTATTCATTCATGGGATGTGGGTGTCACTGCCTGGACCAGCATTCTTTGACCCCATGCTAATTACCCAGAAATTGCTGGATAAATATAATACTTTGCTGGCCACAGGTGAAGTGCTGAATGACTGGAGGATCGCTAATATGGTTCCTTTGTTCAAGAAGGGCAGCAGGGATAGGCCAGGTAATTACAGAGCAGATAGTCTGACAGCAGGAGGAGGGAAATTATTGGAAACAATTGTGAGGATGAACCGACACTTGCAAAGGTAAGGATCAACTTGGTTTAGTCATCATGGATTTGGCAGAGGTAGATACTGTCCGAGGAATTCAATTCAGCTTTTTTTTTTAAAATGATGCTTAAGTATATTGATGAAGGCGCTGCAGATGATGTGGTTTACATGGACTTGACTAAGTCCTTAAACAAGATCCAACATGGAAGGCTGGTTCAAAAGGACTGGGTTCCAAGGCAAGTTGGCAAATTGGATGCAAAATTGGTGGATAGCATACTTTCACCACCGGGTGTACCACAGGAAACTGTGCAGGAATCATTGAACATTAGTAACTCGGATGTGAAAGCAGAAGGTATCATTAGTCGGTGTGCAGATGACATGAAAGGTGAGGGTGTTGTTCACAGTGAGGAGGATGGTCTCCGTCTGCAGTCCGATGTCGATCGGATGATAATCGAAGCAGAGTTTAGTTCTGATCGAAATGAGGTAATACACTGTGGGAGGTACGATAAGCGAAGTACAGACATAATAAACGGTAGGTCCTTGCGGAGTACTGAGGAATACAGGGACCTTGGTGGACAAGTCCATAGATCCCTGAAGGTGTCAGCACAGGGTGACAGGGTGGGAATGGCACCTGAACTGGGAGGGGGAGAGGGACAAATATCCTGGTGGGGTGAATTGCTAGAGCTGCTTGAGAGGATATAACCCAGTCTGGCAGGGTGTTGGACCTTAAATAAACGTAAGGCCAGAAAGATGATTGAGGCTGGTACACGAGTTAAAGACAGCAATTTCAGCAGACAAGGCAGGCAAGAACATAGCAGGGAATGGGGGAAAACTGATGATTAAACTGCATTAATTTCAATGTAAGGGGCCAGACAGCTAAGGAAGATGAACTCAGGGCATGGATTGGAACATGGGACTGGGATATTATAGTTATTACAGAAACACAGCTGAGGGAGGGGCAGGACTGACAGTTCATTGTTTCAAGGTGGAGATGCTGCAGGAAGGGGAGGCAAGAGAGGACGTGTGGTGGTGGGTTTTGATTGCATGAATCATCACAGCAGTACTTAGAGAGAATATTCCTGTGGATTGCCCAGTGAAGCTATGTTCGTGGAACTGAGAAATAAGAATGGGTCATCACTTTGATACGATGCGACTGCTGACCCCGAATAATCTGTGGCAGACTGAAGAACAAATATGTCGGGACACCTTAAATATCAACCATAATAATAGGGCTGTTATAGTAGCGTTTATGAACTTTCCAAACCTAGACTGGGACTGCCAGTGTTCAGTGTTTGCAAGGGAGGAATTTGGTAATTGTGTTCCAGAAAACTCCCAATCAATATGTAAATGGCCTGAAAAGAGAAAGGGGCAAAACCTGACCTCCACTTGGGAATTAAGGTAGGGAAAGGGACTGAGATTTGGGAAAGCGTTTTGCCAAAGTGATCACAGTTCTAGTAGTTTGAAAATAGCTTTGGAAAAGGACAGGCCTGGTCCACAAGTGCAAGTTATAAAATGGAGCCTGACCAATCTTGACCGTATTAGTCAGGAACTTTGAAAATGTGATTGGGGAAGGGAATTATTTACAGGGAAAGGGAAGTTTGGCAAGTGAGAATATTTTAAAAGTAAGATAAACTGATCGATCAGCGCCAGCATGTTCCTGTTTGTGTGCAGGTCAATGCTGACAGCATTCGGAAACACTGGCTGTCTATTGAGGGTCTGGTCAAGGAAAAGGGGGCACATGTCAGGTATAGCCAGCTGGATCAAGGGAATTCCTGAGGATATACAGGGGCTGTAGGAATACACTTTGAGTAGAAAACAGGATTGCAGAAAGGCTACATGAAATAGCCTCAGCAGAGAAGGAAAGGGGAATCCAAAAGTGATTGTATCAGTATATTAAGAGTACATAAGTAACTCAGGACAAAATAGTGTCCTTTAGTGATCAATGAGGCCATCGATGTGTGGAACTGCAGGATATTTGCTAAGATCCTAAACAATTTTTTTCACTCCAGAACTTACTGTGGAGAAAGACTGGGGAATTCAGGGAACAAGAGTAATACGTTAGGCCACAATTGGAGTTCTCTGCAATTCCAGTCTCTCTGCTACAAGAAGGATGTTGTGAAACTTGAAAGGACTCAGAAAAGATTAACAAGATATTGCCCGGGTTGGTGCTGAATATGCTGGGGTTACTGTCACTGGAGAATCGGAGACTGAGGGATGACCTCACAGAGGTTCATATGAACATGAGGGGCATGGATAGGGTAAGCATTCAAGGCCTTTTCCCAGAAGTTGGGGAGTCCAAAAATAGAGGGAATAGATTTAAGTTTAGAGGTGAATGGTTTACAGAGGGACTGAAGGGACAGCTTCTTCACACACATAGTGATGTGTGTATGGAATGAGCTGAAAGAGAAAGTAATGGAGACTGATACAATTACAACATTTAAAATTGGCATCTGAATAGTAAGGGTGGGGGACATGGTGGCACAGTGGATAGCACTGCTGCCTCACAGCGCCAGAGACCCGGGTTCAATTCCCGACTCAGGCGACTGACTGTGTGGAGTTTGCACATTCTCCCCGTGTCTGCGTGGGTTTCCTCCGGGTGCTCCGGTTTCCTCCCACAGTCCAAAGATGCGCATGCCAGGTGAATTGGCCATACTAAATTGCCCGTAGTGTTAGTTGAAGGGTTAAATGTACGGGAATGGGTGGGTTACGCTTCTGCAGGTCGGTGTGGACTTGTTGGGCCAAAAGGCCTGTTTCCACACTGTAAGTAATCTAATCTAATCTGTAAGTAATCTAATCTAAAAGGGTATAGACGTATATGGGCCAAATGCTGGAAAAGGGAATGGATTTATTTAGATCGGGTAAGCCAGTACGAGTTGGGGACCGAAGGGTCTGTTTCTATGCTGTAAATCTCTATGACTTGAAAAGAGTGCATGTTATAAAAGAGCTGGCGCTGGAGGTTTTGAAACTCAAAACTATGGCAAGTCCCAGAACCTGATTAAGTGTATCTCAGGACACTGTGGGATGCTAGGTAAAAAATTGTGGAGGCCCGAGTAAAGGTATGTGTACTACAGACAGCCATGTGTGATGGGCTGGCAGGCTGGAGGATGGCATCATGGACAGTGAAGGAGGTTTTGTGAGATGACAAAGGGATCTTGATGAGGTGAATGAATGGGCTGAAAAAGTAGAAATGGAATTCAATCTGAATAAATACGAGGTAATGCATTTTGTAAAACAAACACGGGTAGAGCTTATACAATTAATGCTCAGGCCTTGATAAGTGTTTTAGAGCAGAGGGACCTCCGGGTTCAGGTACATAATCCTTGAAGGCTGCATCACAGGACGAATAAGACAGTGCTTTGCATGCCTGACTATTGCTCAGTCCACTGAGTGTAGGATTTGGGACGTCATGTTGAGTTTGCATAGACATTTGTGAGGCCTGTTCTGCAAGACTCTGTCCAGTTCTGGTCGCCCAGTTAACAGGGAGGATATTATTAAGCTGCAGGACATTCAGAAGTGATTTACCAGGATATTGCTGGGTATGGAAGGCTTGAGATCTGAAAAATGGCTGGATAGGCTGAGTCTTTTTTCACTGGTGCCTGGGGGTTGAGACATGATGCTATAAAGGTTTATGAAAAAAATGAGATATATGGATCAATTTAATGGTAGTTGCCTTTTCCTCAGGATGGGGGAGTCTCAAGATCAGGGGCCATATTTTTAAGGTTAGAGGGGAGAGGTGTTCAAAAAAAAGATATGGGGCAATTTGCTACACAGAAGGTGGTTTGAGTGTGGAATGAACTTCCTGAGAAAGGGGTTGATGTGCGTACAATTACAACATTTAAAAGATATGTGGATAAACAGGTGAATAGGGCAGGGTTGGAGTGATATAGGCCAGCAACAGGCAGCTGGGAAGAGTTTAGTTTTAGATTATGGTGGGTATCAACTGAAGGGTCAGTTTCCATGCTGTATGGCTCTATGACAAGAATATGGTTTGATTCCATTATTGAAGAAAGGATCAGGGCTGGGCCCACTGATGTGCATCATCGACATAAACGATTTAGTTGAAAATATAGGAGTGATTGTGTGAACGTTTGTTGATGATCAAATGAATGGTGTAGTGGGCAGTGAATACGGTTATCAAAGGGGATCTTGACCAACTGGGCCAGTGGACCAAGGAATGAAAGATGGAGTTTAATTCAGGGGTTGGATTTTGTTAAGACAAACCAGGGAGGACTAATACAGTTAATGGAAGGGCTCTGGCCAGGGTTGTCGGAGAGAGAGAGAGAGAGAGAGAGACCAGAGGGTGCAAGTTACATTGTTCCTCGGAAGTGGCATACCAGGTGGACAGGGTGGGGAAAGCGATATTTGGCACATTTGCCGACATTGGCCAGCACTTTGTTACATATGTTGGAGATATTTGTAACTTTGTCCTAAATATTTCCCTTGGGCAGAGGAGGCCACGAGGTGACCCTAAGAATGGTGAATAACCAAGAGTCGGTGAGTCCAAAACTAGAGGGTATAACAGGAGGTGAGAGAGCAAGGATTTAAAGAGGGAGCTGAGGGGAACATTATCCACAGAGGATGGTGCATAAACGGAACAGACTGCCTCAGGCACATGGGAGAAACAAAAACAATTACAGCATGGAAAAGACATTTGGGCAGGTACATGGAGAGGAGAAGGTTTGAAGAGATAAGGGCCAAATGCAGGCAAATGAGACTCATTGAGTATAAGAAACATGGGTTGCCTTGAGGGGTTTGACCACAGGTTCTGTTTCCGTGCTGTATCACTCTGTATCCAGCTAAAGAGGATTAGTGTACCAAAATAAGGCATGTTGTAGACACTGAAGCAAGTTACAGCGATAGTGATGGTAATCTAGAATGCAGTATGTCTCAAATATGTGGAGGGAGTATCGGGAAGGGAGGAGGTTACAGGGACAGGGACTATTGTAGGAGTTAAAAATGACTGAAGACACTGGTGCACAAGCCATGCCACAGATGGTGTTGCAGAGTAGTGAGTCTTAGTAGAGTGTTGGAGGGAGAACACAGAACAGAAAGATCCCAGGCAGCATTCACAACCTCTTGTCGGAGGCCTACTCTCCCCTCTGTTGTACTGATGCTCGCTAAGACAGCACAGGACTGGATTGATAACTATGAACTCCCGATGCTGTCTCACTGCAACATAAGTTAAAGTAGACGTGGTGATTGAGCACGGGGTGTGTCTATACTGTGCTCCCCATCCAGCACTGTATCTGCGTCCTGTCTTGTTAGCGATGTTTGGAGCCCTCTCATTGCTCTCTGCTCTGTCACTATGAGTGATCTTACCTCACTGCAGGATTTATTGAAGGCTCCCGGTCTCCCTGCCCTTTGTCTCTCTGGCTGACCAACCATCTTCAATGAGGTGATGGATGAGACACACAGCAGTTGGGAAGTCTATTGAGTCAGCAACTTCCTGAGTACCTACAGGAGACAGAGAAATAGACAGAATGGGAAATTAGACTGATGCAGTGAGGGTTACACAAGGAGAATGGAAATGAACCCCACAGAGATCTGGAAAATCCCAAACTCCATCCCTGGCCTGTGCTGTTGAGTCTCTCTGGAGTGGAGAATTCTGTTAGCTCAGGATCTGGAGGAGCTGCAAGAGTGAGAGACGCTGACAGAGGCAGCAATTCGACCCACACAGTGAGGGATACCACATGGAGAGAGACTGAGTGATATCACCAGAGTGCAGGAAGACTTCAGGATCACACAATCATGTTGGAAGAATGAGTTTAGCTTCATGTGTCAGTGCTCAGGGATGAGTAAGCAGTGAGCAGGTGAAGTGATGGCCTAGTAACATTATTGTTCGGGCATTTATCCAAAACCTCAGCTAATGTTCAGGGGAGGCAGGTTTGAATCCCATCATAAGATATGGTGGAATTTAAAATCAATAATTTTAAAAATAGCAATTCACAATCCATAAACAAATATGAAACCATTGCTGATGTACAAAAATCACAATCCCTTAGATTAGATTCCCTACAGTGTGGAAACAGGCCTTTCGACCCAACCAGTCCATGCCATCCCTCCAAAGAGTAACCCACTCAGACCCATCTCCCTCGACCTCATACACCTGACATCATGGGCAATTTAGCATGGCCAATTCGCCTGACCTACGCGCGTTTGGACTGTGGGAGGAAACCGGAGCATCTGGAGGCAATTCACGCAGACACGGGGAAAATGTGCAAACTCCACACAGTCGCCCGCGGCTGGAATCGAACCTGGGACCCTGGTGCTGTGAGGCAGGAAGGCTAATCACTGAGCCAGCGTACCGCGCACTTTCCTTTTGACAACGAGATCTGATCATCCTCACGTGGTCTGCACGACATACCCACAGCAAAGTGTTTGCCTCTCAGTTGCCCTCTGAAATGGCCAAGCAAGCTACTCAGCTCACGGGCAGCTAGGGCTGGGCAATAAAGGCTGGTCAGCCAGAGACACCCACATCCCCTACCTGATTTATAAAAAAATCCAATAGGATGGTCCCACTGGAACCGTGATGGGACCAGTGTCCTGGCCAATCATGACAGTAGGTTTATGGACAGGGCTTTAAACTGACAGAGAGGATGCAGGGACAGGGTTCAGGTGAAAGGAGCTTTCCAAATCCAAAGAAAAAAGGTGAAGCATCGGAACAGTATGGGGATATGATGAAGGCAATCAGAAAGGTACAGGATGGGACAGCGATTAACTAAAACTGTACATCAGTGAATAGGTTTGTGACAGGAAATTGTGGGAAAGAGTAAATTATGTTTTTTTTCAATGGACGAAGTCTTATCAATAAGGTAGATGGATTTGTGACACTGAGATAAAAGAGGTTTAGACAACAGAGAGACATGGTTATAGGGTGAACAAAAGGTGGACATAAATATTCAATGGATCACAACCTTGCGGAAACTCAGGCAAAATGGGTAACACTAACAATAATGGATAACAAAGGCATCACAGAGAAAGCATTTGGTCTCAGATCATGAAGTAGAATCAGTCTGAATGTAAATTCTGGCTACTACTTGCCAAGGACACAAGCAGCAGAACAGTTTTAGCCACTGAACAGCATTCCGCTGCTCATTACTGCATCACACAGGAACTCATTGGAATTTTTTTAACAAACACATTGCGATAATTTTGGGAAACATCAATATTCACAAAATGTAGTACAGTCACACTGGCAAGAGTGATATTGGAAGAGGAGTTCAGAAAATTAGTTTTCAGTGTTTCTTTGAATAACAAATTGTGCAACTGGCTAGGGACATAACTACCTCAGAGCGACCATTGTGTGATGAATCTTAGTAAATGAGTAATGTCACCTGGAGAGATCCTCTGCAATATTGTGATAAAATGCAATTTAAGGAAATATAAAGTTTTAAAGTGAATCACAGAAAGGACAAGCTACAAGTAGAAACAAAAATAAACAATAACATGAGTTTGAGAGGGGAACTGACCAAGGTAAACAGGCTAAACAGACTGAAATATGTGCCTGTCAATGAACAGTGGAAAACATTTGAAGGAACAGTGTAAAACACTCAACAAAAGGACATTCCATTGAAACAGACAAATCCTCAGCAAGAAATCCCCATCGGTCCCTCATTCAAGTAAAAATGATCATATTAGATTATCGGGCTTAGAGGATCACCAAAAAGTACTTAAAATCCTGAAGTGAGAGAATGTTTTCGGAGTAAGTTTTAATGGGATTGCAAAGGGTCTGCTCCCAGGAGGAGGTCAGATGGAAGAGAGAATAATTGTCAAGGTTTTATGTCACAAAAGGAACCGGGAGAGCTGAAGGTGCTGGAGGTGGTGAGAGTGTTACAGAGAGGGGTCAGGGGCTGAACGGTATTACAAAGCCAGTACAGATTGTTGCAACTGGAGGTGTTTCCAGAGGTCGGGAGGGATATATATATTTTTATTTATTCATTCATAGGATGAGGATGTCGCTGATTGGACCAACATTCTTTGCCCCACTGCTAATTACCCAGAGTATAGCACAGAGTCAGCCATATTGCTGTGGGTCTGCTGTCACGTGCAGGCCAGACCAGGTTAGAATGTCAGATGTTCTTCTCTAAAGGATGTAAATGAACCAGATGAGTTCTTCCTTCTGGTCAACAATGCTTTTATGGTGGCCTCACCAATGTCCTCTCCAGCCACAACATGACATCCCAACTTCTACTCTCAATCGCAAACGCCTGCTTCACCAACCTGTCTACCTGTGACACCACTTACAAAGAACTGTCTACCTGCATCCCTGGGTCACAGACTGACAACACTACCCAGGGCCCAAGCATAAACTGTACAGGTCCCACCCTGGTTTGTTTCACCAAAATGGAACACCTCACGTTTATCTAATTAAACTCCATCTGCTATTCTTCAGCTCACGATCCCAGTGTACTATTCGTCCTGTTGTATCATAGATAACCTTCTTCACTGACCACTTTACCAACAATTTCAGTGCCACTCAAAAAAACTTACTTACCAGGAAACCAATATTACCATCCAAACCATTTATCCAAATGACAAACAACAGTGGACCCACTTCACCGCTGGTCACATGTCTCCTGTCAGAAAAACAACATGTCTCCCATCACCCTCTGTCTCCTACCATCAAGCCTAATTTTGTATCCAGTTGACTAGCTCCTCCTGAATGCCATATCCTTTTACATTGATCTGAGCTTATTATCCAGTTTACCATACAGAACGTAGAACACAGAACAGGACAGCACAAGACCCTTCGGCCATGATGCCATGCCCATCTTTTATCCGACTGTGAGATCAAACTAACTTACATACCCTTCATTTTGCTGTCATCCATGTGCCTATCCAAGAGTCTGTTAAAATGTCCCATTACACCCACCCACCACTCTCTGTGTAAAGAACCTACATCTGAAATCTCCCCTTACCCATCCTCCAATCACCTTACAATTATGCCCCCATGTACCATGTATGCCATGGGATAAAGAGGTCCCTCACTGTTCACTCTATCTTTGCCTCACACCTTCTTGTTCACCTCTAACAAATCACACCACACTCTTCTTCACTCCAATGAGAAAAGCCTTAGCTCCCTCAACCTTTCTTCATAAGACATGCCCTCCAGTCCAGGTAGCATCCTGTTAAATCTCCTCTTTACCCTCTCTAAAGCTTCCACATCCTTCCTGTAATGAAGGGACCAAAACTGAACACAGTATTCTAATTGGGATCTAAACAGGACTGTATAGAGCTGCAGCATAACCTCATGGCTTTGAAACTCAATCCCCCATCTAATGAAAGCCAATACAACAGATTCTTTCTTAATAACACCATCAGCTTGGTGGCAAATTTGAGGGGTCTCTGCTCATGGAATCCAAGATCCATCTGTTCCTCCACACTATTCAGTATTCTGCCTTTACCTGCACATCTTTGGGCTGTGGGTGGAAACCGGAGCACCTGTCAGAAACCCACGCAGACATGGAGAGAATGTGCTAACTCCACGCAGACAGTCGCTAGGGGCTGGAAATGAAATCGTGTCCCTCGTGCTGTGAGGCAGCAGTGCTAACCACTGAGCCACCGTGCTGCCCCATGTAACTGTCTAGAGCCCTGCTTCTGATCCTTGGTTCCTCAAACTTAAATTAGCTTCCTTCTTCCTCTTGACTAGATGTTCTACATCCCTTGGAACCTTGACAAATGCTTTCCTGAAGTTCATGTAGACAACACTATCTGCTCTGCCTTCATCGATCTCTTGGTCAACTCCTCGAAGAGTCAATCCGGTTTGTGAAACATGGCTTCCCACTCACAAAGCCATGCTGACTATCTCTAAACAGCCCTTGCCTTTCCAAATATATGTCGCTCCTTTCTCTCAGAATCTCCTCCAACAACTTACCCAGCACTGGCTCACTGGGCTGTGATTTCCTAGCTGCTCCCTGCAGACATTAAGTGATGGAACAGCATTAGCCACCCTCCAGTCTTCCGGTAACTTATTGTGTGTATTGATAAAATAAATATATGTTAGGGACACTATCTCTTCCCCAGATTCCCACAATATTCGACCTAATAAGTGACTGAGGATTGATCTAAATTTATTTGTTTTCAGATACCAGCACTTTTTTTCCTCTGTTGAGGATTCTTTCCAAGACATCACTACTTATTTCCCCAACTTCCTGAGCTTCCATGTCTTTCTCCACAGTAAATTCTGACAACACTATTTCGTCTAATATCTCACCCACCTCCTGACAGTTAAGGTGCCCTATTCTCTACCAAATTACTCTTTAGCCCTTATTAAAACTTGTGTAAAGTTTTCTGAAAATTCAAATAAACCGTATCCTCAGTCCAACCACTCCTACACCCGTATCTATATTGCCATTTATATTCACACCAATAAAAATAAAATCCAACAGGCTCAAAAACACATCCTCTTTTCATTAAAAGTGTTTCTAAGGTTCCAGTTATTCTTCATTGACATATCCTTTCAAACATATTTCAGCTCCTGACCTACTGTCAGGCTAACACTGTTTGGTTTCAGACTGGCAGCAGAAAGAGTTATGGGTGTTCGTGTTTATCAATCTGAAAAAGGTAGCTTACAGTTTCAACAGGTAATAGATGTTTTGGAAATAAGGAGGGTCATGGGGACTGAAGGACATTATGGAGATAGGGAGCGATGTGCGGACTCAACGAGATTATGGACGTAGAGAATGCACTTGTGACTGAAGAACATGATGGAGATAGGGAGTGATGTGGGGCCTGAAAGAGGCCAAAGAGATCTGCAGGGCTGTTGGGCCTGAAGGAGGTAGCACAGATCAGGAGGATCATGGGGATTGAAGGAGGTTACTCTGAACGGGAGGGTCATTGGGTCAGGATGAGATTATGGAGATAGGGAGGGTCGTGGGGCCTTTTGGAGGTTATGGAGTTAGGGAGGTTTGTGGGGAATGGTTCAGGTTACATAGATAGGAAGAGTCGTGGGGACTGAAGGAGTTTATGGAGATAGGGAGGGCTGTGGGGACTGAAGGAGGTTATATAGATAGTAGGTTTATAGAGAAGCACAGGAAAGAAGAGCAGGTATTGGCCATTTGACCACAGAGTCAGTCCCACCATTCAATATGATCACGACTGATCATTTAACCCAGTACAGTATTCCTGCTTTCACACCTTACTCTGATATTATAGTGACTACTGGCATTTAGTGATACAGCGGGCTGTAGTAACTGGGACAGGGGGTATGGGGGGGGTGGGTGCCTTACAGAGATAGGGAAGGTTGTGGAAGCTGGGACAGGTGACAGATACAGGGCGGGTTTTAGGAAGGGGAGGACGTTACACGGATTTGGAGGAATGCAGGGATGGGACGTGATAACAATCACAGGGAAGATTTTGGAAGCTCGATCTGAGACGGGTACAGCTGAGAACAGAAGTGAGTCAAACAGTCCGGACAGGCAGGGACAAAGTAGGATTGATAAATTAAACTGCATTTATTTCAATGCAAGGGGCCTAACAGGGAAGGCAGATTAACTCAGGGCATGGTTAGGAACATGGGATTGGGATCGCATAGCAATTACAGAAACATGGCTCAGGGATGGGCAGGACTGGCAGCTTAATGTTCCAGGATACAAATGCAACAGGAAGGATAGAAAGGGAGGCAGGAGAGGAGGGAGAGTGGCATTTTTGATAACGGATAGCATTACAGCTGTGCTAAGGGAGGATATTCCCAGAAATACATCAGGGAAGTTATTTGGTGGAACTGAGGTATAGGAAAGGGATGATCACCTTATTGGGATTGTATTATAGACCCCACAGTAGTCAAAGGGAAATTGCCACACAAACTTGTAAGGAGATCTCAGTTATCTGTAAGAATAATAGGGTAGATATGGTAGGGGATTTTAACTTTCCAAACATTGACTGGGACTGCCATAGTGTAAAGGTTTAGATGGAGAGGAATTTGCTAAGTGTGTACAAGACAATTTTCTGATTCAGTATGTGGGTGTACCAACTAGAGAAGGTGCAAAACTTAACCTAAGCTAAGGAAATAAGGCAGGGCAGGTGAGTGAGCTGTTAGTGGGGGAGCACTTTGGGACCAGCGACCATAATTCTATTCATTTTAAAATAGTGATGGAAAAGGATAGACCAAATTTAAAAGTTGAAGTTCTAATTTGGATAAAGGCCCATTTTGACGTATTAGGCAAGAACTTTTGAAAGCTGATTGCAGGCAGATGTTCGCAGGTAAAGGGACGGATGGAAAATGGGATGCCTTCAGAAATGAGATAACAAGAATCCAGAGAAAGTATATTCCTGTCAGGGTGTAGGGGAAGGCTGGTAGGTATAGCGAATTCTGGATGACTAAAGAAATTGAAGGTTTAGTTCAGAAAAAGAAGGAAGCACATGTCGGGTATAGACAGGATAGATCGAGTGAGTCCTTCGAGTATAAAGGAAGTTGGAGTATACTAAAGAGGGAAATCAGGAGGGCAAAAAAGGGACATGAGATAGCTTTGACAAATAGAATTAAGGAGAATCCAAAGAGTTTTTACAAATATATTAAGGACAAAGGGTAACTATGGAGAGAATAGGGCCCCTGAAAGGTCAGCAAGGCGGCCTTTGTGTGGAGCCACAGAAAATGGGAGAGATACTAAATTAATATTTTGCATCAGTATTTACTGTGGAAAAGGATATGGAAGATATAGACTGTAGGGAAATCGATGGTGACATCTTGCAAAATGTTCAGATACAGAGGAAGAAGTGCTGGATAACTCCCCAGGACCTGATCAGGTGTACCCGAGAACTCTGTGGGAAGCTAGAGAAGTGATTGCTGGGCCTCTTGCTGAGATATTTGTATCATCAATAATCACATCTGAGATGCCAGAAGACTGGAGGTTGGCAAAAGTGGTGCAACTGTTTAAGAAGGGTGGTAAAGACAAGCCAGGGAACTATAGACCGGTGAGCCTGAACTCAGTGGTGGGCAGGTTGTTGGAGGGAATCCTGAGGGACAAGATGTACATGTAGTTGGAAAGGCAAGGACTGATTATGGATAGTCAACATGGCTTTGTGCGTGGGAAATCATGTCCCACACACTCGAGTGAGTTTTTTGAAGAAGTCGCAAAGAAGATTGATGAGGGCAGAGTGATAGATGTGATCTATATGGACTTCAGTAAGGCATTCGACAAGGTTCCCCATGGGAGACTGATTAGCAAGGTTAGATCTCATTAAATACAGTGAAAACTAGCCATTTGGATACAGAACTGGCTCAAAAGTAAAAGACAGAGAGTGGTGGTGGAGGGTTGTTTTTCAGACTGAAGGCCTGTGACCAGTGGAGTGTCACAAGGATCAGTGCTGGGCCCTCTACTTTTTATCATTTACAGAAATGATTTGGATGAGAGCACAGTTTGCAGATGACACCAAAATTGGAGGTGTAGTGAACAGGGAAGAGGGTTACAACAGGATCTGGACCAGATGGGACAATGGGCAAACTGGCAGATGGAGTTTAATTCAGATAAATGCGAGGTGCTGCATTTTCGAAAAGCAAATCTTAGCAGGACTTATACACGTAATGGTAAGGTCCTAGGGAGTGTTGTTGAACAAAGAGACCTTGGAGTGCATATTCATAGCTCCTTGAAAGTGGAATCACAGATAGATAAGAGAGTGAAGGCGGCGTTTGGGATGCATTCCTTTATTGGTCAGAGTATTGAGTCCAGGAGTTGGGAGGTCATGTTGCGGCTGTACAGCACTGTTGGAATATTTTGTGCAATTCTGGTCTCCTTCCTATCAGAAAAAATTTTGTGAAACTTGAAAGGGTTCAGAAAAGATTTACAAGAATGTTGCCAGGGTTGGAGTATTTGAGCTACAGAGAGAGGCTGAACAGGCTGGGGCTGTGGCGTCGGAGGCTGAGGGGTGACCTTATAGAGGTTTACAAAATTACGAGGGGCATGGATAGGATAAAAATACAAAGACTTTTCCCTGGGGTCGGTGAGTCCAGAACTCGAAGGTATAGGTTTAGGGTGAGAGGGGTAAGATATAAAAGAGACCTAAGGTGCAACTTATTCAAGCAGAGGGTGGTACGTGTATGGAACGAGCTGCCAGAGGTTGTGGTGGAGGCTGGTACAACTGCAACATTTAAGAGGCATTTGGATGGGTATAGGAATGGGAAGGGTTTGGAGGGATATGGGCCGGGTGCTGGCAGGTGGGACTAGATTGGGTTGGGATATCTGGTCAGCATAGACAGGTTGGACCAAAGGGTCTGTTTCCGTGCTGTACATCTCTATGACTCCAACACTCATGGAGGTTATAGAAATAAACTGTGTGACTGCATGTGGAGGTTGTTGAAGTCATAAAGGTTTGTAGTTATCGTAGGAAATTACATCATTTGGGACCAGCAGAGTTTTCCGAGACTAACTGCATTTCAGAAACAGGAAGACTTCATAATCATCATTAGAAATGCAGAAACTAATTTATGAGAGAAGCAGGGTCACTCTGCTTTGTGCCCAGAGACAAGGAGGAGTCTTACAGCTGGAGGAGGTTACTAAGGTACAGAGCTTTTTTGAAGTTGTGACAGGAAATTTACAGAGATCATGAAGGTAGTAGGAGTTCAAAAAGTCACAAAGACAGTGAGGTTTTTCAGGTCTGGAAAGGACTACACTGACCAGGATGGCTTAAGGAACTGAAGAGTTGTTTTTCTTCAGTTAAGGAGAGATGTGACAGAACCCGGGATTAAAGGCAAAGGCAGAAACTTGGAGAGTTGTAGTGGTAGGAGGAGCTGACAGGGATAGGCAGTATTGTAGGGACTGATAGAGATCGGGGAAGTGGTATCGATGAAACAGACAATGGAGAAACTGACAGACATAGGGAGGGTTCTGTGGAACAGATGAATTTACAGATAAGATGGTGATAATGAAGCCTGAGAATTTTCTCATGTTCCTACATCATGCCCTCAGGGTCTGAATTAAAGCCCACTAACTCCTCCCTGTGCTGTTTACTGTGAGTGATCTTACCGGCTGCAGAATTAACTGAATGCTCCAGATCTCACTCTCCATCTC
Organism: Chiloscyllium punctatum; assembly: GCF_047496795.1. Classification (NCBI taxonomy): domain Eukaryota; kingdom Metazoa; phylum Chordata; class Chondrichthyes; order Orectolobiformes; family Hemiscylliidae; genus Chiloscyllium; species Chiloscyllium punctatum. The sequence continues at coordinate 41,211,116 of NC_092766.1, forward strand.
TCTCTGGCTGACCAACTGTCTTCAATGTGGTGATGGACGAGACAGGAATTGGGAATTCTGCTGAGTCAGGGACATCAGGAATACCTACAGGAGACAGAGAAATAGACAGAATGGAAAATTACACTGATGCAATGAATCTTACACATGGAGAATGGCATTGAATCCCACAGAGATCTGGAAATTCCTAATGTCCATTCCTGGCCTGTTCTGCTGCGTCCCTCTGGAGTGGAGAATTCTGTTAGTTCAGGATCTGGAGTAGCTGCAAAGAGTGAGAGACACTTTCAGAGGCAGCAATTAGACCCAGAAGTAAGGGATATCACATGCAGAAAGACAGTGATATCAGCAGAGTGGAGGAATGTATCAGGATCACACAATGGTAACAACAGAAGTGGTTCTGACCAGTGAGCACTGCTACCAGTACTCAGGGAGGACTGAGCTATTTTATTGGGATAGGCTCCTCTGGTATCAGGATTATGCAGTGTGCTATAAATGGACACAGATGAGGAGGGAGACAGGTCTGAGAGGAATGGAAATTCCCAAGTCCAAAGAGGAAGGTTGAAATATTGGAACACCATGGAAATGTGGATGAAGACCAACAGAAAGAAACAGTAAGGGACTGAGTTTAATTAAAATACTACACTGTCAAATAGATTTGTGACAGGAAATTATTGGTTAACATTAAGTAAATGCCATTTCCGCCCCTCACAATTCCTCACACACCAAAATGACATCACTTCCGCCCCTCACATCATCGCTGATGTCACACACTCAGTGACTTCCATGCCCACCCCCCCGGCTGCCGTGTTTGTCACCACTTCCGCCCCCGCCAATGCCGCGCACTTGCATTCTGCTGACAACCCCCCCAGGTCCCACCATCACAATCCCTACCCCAGAATCCGGAGGGGAACCCCACCCCTGCTCATGACTCCACCCCCATTCCCCCTAACACCACACCCACTCCAGTTACAGGCTCCGTCGCCTCCCCAAGCTCCACACCTACGCCTGGTCCCAGCTTCCAGTCCTGCCGAGTTTTCACCATTCTTCCTGACCTCCCCCTCACTGAGGATGAATGATCAATCCTCAGCAAATACTTCACCTTTATCCCCCTCCGTCCACACATCAATTAATTTAATACACGCTGTGACATTGAAGACTTCTTCTGCCGCCTCCGAGCATACTTTTACAATCAAGACTCCCACCCACCTTTCAAGGACCCTTTTGCCCACCTCCAACATACTCCATCCACCAGGACACCCCGCGCTGGCCTATTACCTGTCTTCGATTTGTTCATTTCCAACTTCCACCGAGACATTAACCGCCTCAACCTATCTCCCCCCTCCCCCACTCCAACCTCTCACCCTCACAACGTGCAGCCCTCCACTTCCTCTGCTCCAATACCGACCTCACCATCAAACCAGCAGATAAATGGGGTGCAGTGGTAGTCTGGTGCACTGACCTCTACACTTCTGAAGCCATGATGCCAACTCAAAGACACCTCCTCCTATCACCCGCTCTACCATGACCCACCTCCCATCACCAAACCGTCATCTCCCAGAGCATACAGAACCTCATCACCTCAGGAGGAGAACTCCCACCCACAGCTTCCAACCTCATTGTCCGGGATCCCCCACTGCCCGATTCTACCTCCTTCCCAAGATCCACAAGCCTGACCATCCTGACCGACCCATTGTCTCAGAATGCTCATACCCGACCGAACTCATGTCTGCCTACCTCGACATTGCCCTCTCCCCCAGTCCAGGAATTACCCACATTCGTTCGAGACACCACCCATACTCTCCACCTCCTCCAAGACTTCTGTTTTCCAGGCCCCCAACGCCTCATCTTCACCATGGATATCCAATCCCTCTACACCTCCATTCACCATGACCAGGACCTCCAAGCCCTCCGTTTCTTCATCTCCCGACATCCACAACAGAACCCTTCCAATAATACTCTCATTCGTTTGGCTGAACTTGTCCACACCCTTAACAATTTTTCCTTCAAATTCTCCCACTTCCTCCATACCAAAGGGGTAGCCATGGGCACCCGTATGGGCCCCAGCTATGCCTGTCTCTTTGTTGGCTACGTAGAACAGTCCATCTTCCGTAGTTACACTGGCACCACTCCCCACCTCTTCCTCCGCTACATTGATGACTGCATTGGCACCACCTCGTGCTCCCTCGAGGAGTTTGAGCAATTCAGCAACTTCACCAACACATTCCACCCTGACCTTAAATTTACCTGGAACATCTCAGACAATTCCTTCCCCTTCCTGGACCTCTCAATCCCCATTAATGACAACCGACTTGACACCGACAATTTTTACAAACCTACCGACTCCCACAGCTACCTAGATTACACATCTTCCCACCCTACCGTCTGCAAAATTCCCAACCCCTCCACATCCACCGAACATGCTCCCAGGACGGCCAGTTCCACCACAGAACACATCAGATAGCCTCCTTCTTTAGAGATCGGAATTTCCCTTCCCACGTGGTAAAAGATGCCCTCCAATGCTTCTCGTCTACATCCCACACCTCCGCCCTCAGACCCCACCCCTCCAACCGTAACAAGGACAGAACACCCCGGTGCTCACCTTCCACCCGACCAACCTTCTCAGAAACCAAATCATCTGCCGACATTTCCACCACCTCCAAACGGACCCCACCACCAGGGATATATTTCCCTCCCCACCCCTTTCCACTTTCCGCAAAGACCATTCCCTCTGTGACTACCTGGTCAGTTCCATGCCCCCCAAAAACCCACCCTCCCTTCCTGGCACCTTCTCCTGCCACTGCAGGAATTGCAAAACCTGCGCCCAGACCTCCCCCCTCACCACCATCCAAGGCCCGAAAGGAGCCTTCCACATCCAATGTTTTACCTGCACATCCACCAATATCATTTATTGTATCCGTTGCTCCCAATGCGGTCTCCTCTACATTGGGGAGACTGAACACCTCCTATCAGAGTACTTTAGGGAACATCTCTGGGCCACCCGAGATAATCAACCCCACCGCCCTGTGACCCAACATTTCAACTCCACCTTCCACTCTGCCGAGGACATGCAGGTCCTGGGCTTCCTCCACCGCCACTTCCACACCACCCGACGCCTGGAGGAAGAACACCTCACCTTCAGCCTCGGAACACTTCAACCCCAGGGCATCAATGTGGACTTCACCAGTTTCCTCATTTCCCCTTCCCCCATCTCACCCCACCTCCAGCCTTCCAGCTCAGCCCCGCCCTCATGACCTGTCCTAATGGACTATCTCCCTTCCCACCTATCCATTCCACCCTCCTCTCTGACCTATCACCCCCATCCCCACCCCCATTCACCCATTGTACTCTTTGCTACCTTCCCCCATCCTCCACTCTGACCTATCACCTTCTTTCCCACCCCATTCACCTATTGTACTCTTTGCTACTTTCTCCCCATCCCCACCCCTCTCTTATTTATCTCCCCACTCTGCAGGCTCCCGGCCTCTGTTCCTGATGAAGGGCTTTTGCCTGAAACATCGATTTTCCTGCTCCTCGGATGCTGCCTGACCTGCCGTGCTTTTCCAGCACCACTCTAATCTAGACTCTGGTTTCCAGCATCCGCAGTCCATGTTTTTACCTTATTGGAGGAGGAGACTACCGAGATAAGGCATGTTGTAGACAATGAAGCATGTTACAGTGATGGGGATGGTAGTCTGGAATGCAGCACAATTCAAATATGTGGAGGGACTATCGGGAAAGGAGGAGGTTACAGCGATAGGATCTGTTACAGGATTAAAAATTATCGAAGACACTGGACCACAAGACATGCCATAGATACACTGTTGTAGAGTAGTGAGTTTTAATATAACAGAACTTACATTGGGATGGTGATTGAGCCTGGGGTGTGTGTGTGTACTGTGCTCCCCTCCAGCACTGTATCTATGTCATGTTGTGTTAACAGATGTTTGGAGCCCTCTCATTGTTCTTTGCTCTGTGCACTGTGGGTGACCTTACCTCACTACAGGATTTATTGAAGGCTCCAGATCTCCTTTCCCTTTGTCTCTCTCTGGCAGACCAACTGCGTTCAATGAGGTGAGGGACGACCCACCCAGCAGCTAGGAAGGCTATTGATTCAGGAGTTTCCTCAGTACCTACAGGAGACAGAGAAATAGACAGAATGGGAAATTAAACAGATGCAGTGAAGGTTACACATGGAGAATGGCACAGAGTCCCACAGAGATCTGGAAAATGGAGCGATATTAAGTAATAGTCCCAGATTGCTGGAAGATGTCAGGATCACACAATTGTGTGGGAAGAATGGGTTTAGCTTCATGATGCCCTGGTATCAGTGCTCAGGGATGAGCACCCAGTGAGCAGGTGAAGTAATGGCCTAGTGGTATTATTGCGAGAGAATGTATCCAAAACCTCAGCTAATGTTAAGGGGAGGCAGGATTGAATCCCGCCATCTGAAAAGGAGACACTTGAAATCAATAATTTTAAAAATAATAATTAACAATCCACAAATAAGTATGAAACCATTACTGATGTACAACAAATCCAAACACTTGTCCTTTAGAGAAGGACATCTGCCCATCCTCACGTGGTCTGTACGACATCCCCACAGCAAAGGGTTTGCCCCTCAATTACCCTCTGAAATGGCCGAGCAAGCTACTCAGTTCAAGGGCTTCTGGGACTGGGCAATAAAGGCTGGTCAGACAGAGACTCACACATCCCATACCTGATTTTAAAAAAATCTATTAGGATGGTCCCTCTGGAACTGTGCTAGGAGCAGTGTCCTGGCCAATCATGTTGGTAGGTTTATGGACAGGGCATTAAACTGACAGAGAGGATGCCGGGACAGGATTCAAGTGAAAGGATCTTTCCAAAACCACAGAAGAAAGGTGAAGTATGGGAGCAGCATGGGAATGTGACTGAAGACAAGCAGAAAGGAACAGGAGGAGACAGAGTTTAACTAAAATTTTTACGTTGAGGGCGGCACGATGGCACATTGGTTAGCACTGCTGCGTCACAGCACCAGAGACCCGGGCTCAATTCCCGCCTCAGGCAACTGTCTGTGTGGAGTTTGCACATTCTCCCCGTGTCTGTGTGGGTTTCCTCCGGGTGCTCCGGTTTCCTCCCACAGTCCAAAAAGTTGCAGGTTAGGTGAATTAGCCATGGAAAATTGCCCACAGTGTTAGGTGTAGGGGAATGGTCTGGGTGGGCTGCTCTTCGGAGGGTCAGTGTTGACTTATCGGGGCGGCACGGTGGCTCAGAGGTTCTCACTGCTGGCTCACAGCGCCAGAGACCTGGGTTCAATTCCCGCCTCAGGCGACTGACTGTGTGGAGTTTGCACGTTCTCCCCGTGTCTGCGTGGGTTTCCTCCGGGTGCTCCGGTTTCCTCCCACAGTCCAAAGATGTGCAGGTCGGGTGAATTGGCCATGCTAAATTGTCCGTAGTGTTGGGTAAGGGGTAAATGTAAGGGTATGGGTGGGTTGCACTTCGGCGGGTCGGTGTGGACTTGTTGGGCCGAAGGGCCTGTTTCCACACTGTAAGTAATCTCATCTAAAATTGTACATCAGCAAATAGATTTGTGACGGAAAATTGTGGAAGAGAATATATTATGTTTTTTTTTTAAACGGACAACGTTGCTGCAATATGGTCGAAGTATTTGTGACACAGAGATAAAAGAGGTTTAGACACCAGGGAGACATGGATACAGGGTGAACAAAAATATTCAGCGGTTTGTAATCTTGTGCAAACTCAGGCAAAATGGGCAACGATAACAATAATGGATAACAAAGGCATTACAGAGAAAGCATTTGGCCTCAGATCATGAAGTAGAGTCAGTCTGAATGTACATTCTGGCTACTACTTGCCAAGGTCACAAGCAGCAGAACAGTTTTAGCCACTGAACAGCATTCCATTGTTCAGCACTGCATTACACACGAACTCATTGGAATTTTTTTAACAAACACATTGTGATAACTTTGGGAAACTTCAATATTTGTATAATCTGGGACAATCACACAGTCACCATTGATATTGGAAGATGAGTTTGGTGAATTTTTTTTCAGTGTTTCTTTGAAAGACACATTGTGCAACTGTTAAGGGACATAACTATCGCAGAGCGACCATGTAATGAAACTTAGTGAATGAGTAATGTCACCTGCAGAGATCCTTCGGGAAATGTGGTAAAGTGCAGTTAAAATAAATAAAGTTTTAAAGTGATTCACAGAAAGGAAATCTGCAACTAGAAATAAAAATAGACAATTACATGAGCTTGACAGGAGAACTGACCAAGGTAAACGCGGGAAACAGACTGAAATATGTGCCTGTAAATGAACAGTGGAAAATATTTGAAGGGACAATGCAAAATACTCAACAAAAGGACATTCAATTGAAACAGTAAAAACCTCAGCAAGAAATTCCCACTGATCCTTTACTCAGGACAAAACGAATCATACTAGATTATGAGGCTGAGAAGATCACCAAAAAGTACTTAAAAGCCTGAAGTGAGAGAGTGTTTTAGGAGTAATTGCAATGGGTCTGCTAGCAGGAGGAGGGCAGTGGGAAGGGGAATCATTGTCAAGGTTTAATGACACGATAGGAACAGGGAGAGATGAATGTGCTGGAGGTGGTGAGAGTGTTACAGAGAGTGGTCAGGGTGTTACAAAGCCAGGACGGATTTCTGCAGCTGGAGGGGTTTGCAGAGGTACGGAGGGACATAGGTATTTTTATTTATTCATTCATGGGATGTGGGTGTCACTGCCTGGAACAACGTTATTTGGCCCCTCTGCTAATTACCTAGAGGGCAGCTCAGAGTCAGTCATATTGCTGTGGGTCTGGAGTCACATGTTGGCCAGACCAGGTTAGAATATTTGATGTCCTTCCCTAAAGGAGGTTAGTGAACTAGATGAGTTCTTCCGACTGATCAACAATGTTTTAATGGTGGCCCCACCAATGTCTTTTACAGCCACAACATGACATCCCAACTCTTACACTTAATGCTCTCCCGAATGAAGGTAACCATCCCAAATGCCTTCTTCACCAGCCTGTCTACCTGTGACACCACATTCAAAGAAATGTGTACCTGGGTCACTGGATCTCTGACTGAAAACACGATCCAGGGCCCGAACAATAACTGTACAAGTCCCACCCTGGTTTGTTCCACCAAAATGGAACACCTCACCTTTATCTAATTAAACTCCATCTGCTATTCTTCAGCCCACTATCCCAGCAGTACTGTTCATCCTGTTGTATCACAGATAACATTCTCCACTATCCACTTTACCACCAATTTCAGTGTCACACAAAACAATTACTTACCAGGAAACCAATATTCCCATCCAAACCATTTATCCAAATGACAAACAACACAGGACCCACTCCACCGCTGGTCACATGTCTCCAGCCAGAAAAAAACAACATGCCTCCCACCACCCTCTGTCTCCTACCATCAAGCAAATTTTGTATCCAGTTCACGAGCTCCTCCTGAAAGCCATATCTTTTGACACTGATCTGAGCTTATTACCCAGTTTACCAGACAGAACACAGAACACAGAACAGTACAGCCCAAGACCATTCAGCCATGATTTCATGCCAACCTTTTATCCGACTGTAAGATCAAAATAAACTGCATACCCTTCATTTTACTATTATCCATGTGTCTGTCCAAGATTCTATTAAATGTCCCAGATGTGCCTAATTTTACTACCACCATTGGCAGTCCATCCAACCACCTACAATTCTCTATTCTCTGATCCATCCTCCATTCACCTTAAAATTACACCCCCTTGTAATAGCCATTTATGCCAAAGGAGGAAAAGTCTCTGACTATTCACTCTCTCTGTGCCTCTTATCATCTTGTTCACATCCACAAAGTCGCCCCGCCCCCTTCTTCACTCCAATGAAAAAATCCTTCGCTCCCTCACCTTTTTTTGTAAGAACTGCCCTCCATTACAGGCAGCATCTTGGTAAATCTCCAGTGTACGCTCTCTAAATCGTGCGCATCCTTCCTGTAAACAGGGGACCAGAACTGAACACAATATTCCAAGTGTGGTCTCACCAGGACGCTATAAAGATGCAGTAAAACCTCACGGCTCTTACCGTCAATCCCCTTCTAAGGGGAGCCAACACAACAAGTGCCTTTTTAACAACCCTACCAACGTGCGTGGCGATTTTGAGGGATCTATTGACACTGACCCCATGATCTCTGGCAAGTAATCTACCTTTCACCCTGTATTCTGTATTCAAATTTGACCTTCCAGAATGAATCACTTCACACTTTTCCAGATTGGACTCCATCTGCCACTTCCAGCCCAGCTCTGTGTCCTGCCAATGTCCCATTGCATTCTACAACAGCTCTCCACATTCCCCACCACTCCACCAACCTTCACGTTATTGGCAAACTTACTAACCCACTCTCCAACATCCACATCCAAGTCAGTTACAAAATTCACAGAGAGCAGAGTCCCAGAGCTGATTGTTACAGAACACCACTGGTCACTGAGCTCCAGGCTCAATACTGTCCATCTGCTGCCACCCTCTGTCTTCTCTGGGCCATCCAATCCTGTATCCAGACAGACAGATTTCCCTGTATCCCAATTTTCCTTCTTTTCTGAGTGAGCCATCAACATATTCTGCCATATCCTCAAAGAATTCAATAAGGTTTGTGAGGCATGACCTGACCGCTCACAAACCCATACTGACTGTGGCTAATTTAACTATGGTTTTCCAAGTAGTCGTATATCCTGTCTTTAGAGTCCTCGCCAATAATCTGCACACCACAGACATAAAACTAAATCTGTAATTCCCAGAATTCTACCTCCGTAATATGGTCCAAACTCTACAAACGTTCTCTCCTCTCCCATGCTCCCCAGAATGACACTGGAGGGTGGAGGGAGTTACAGAGATAGGGAGGGATATCAGGACACGAGGATTTTGCAGATATTAGGAGGTTTGCAGTGCCAAAAGGAGGCTTCAGTAATTGTGAGGTTTCATGGTGATGAAGGCATTTGAGGAGGGAGGGAGGGAGGGAGGATTGTATGGAAATGAGCGGTTTCATAGTTTAGGTGTTTTGTTAGGACTGCAAAAGGTTACGGAATTGGGGAGGTTTAAGCACTTGAGATTGTTACACAAACATGGTTTTGGTTGCAATGCAGGAAGAGGATTCAGGAAGCTGGAGAGTATGGGGTCTGAACGAGGTTACACAAATGGGAAGAGTTGTCAGGAGTGGAGGTGTTTACAGAGACAGCAATGGCCTGATCTGGAGCAGAGGACCCAGATTGGGAGGGGTGTGGGGACTGGAGGTGATTTCACAGGGAGGGAGGACCATAGACCCACAGGAGGTTACAGAAATGTGGAGAGCTGTAGGGCTGACAGGGGTTCATGGAGTTGGGAATGTTGGGAGGGATAGAGAAGTTTACAGGGATAAGAATGTTTGTAGGCCAGGGCTGAATCACAGACAGGGACTGTTTTAGGGAGCTGAGCAGATTACAGAGATAAAGATATTTGTATCGACTGGAAGAACAAACTGAGATATGCAGGGTATCGTGACTAACGATGTTTATAGACATAGGAAGGATTAGGTTCTGGGGGTTATGGAGGCTGTGGAATCTGGATTTCTTTTCAGAGACTGGGATAGCAATTTTGGTCAGAAACAGTTTCACAGATAAGGGAGCATAGCACAAACAGGAGGAAGTTGTAGAGGAGGGTGACGTTTAAATAGATAGTGGTGTAAGAGCTGGACAAGGTTATGGAGATGGGTAGATGGTGGAGACACAGGAGGAGCTTACATTGACATGGGGGTGATAGTGACAGGAGGGTGTTAAATAGATAGTGCATTTTGTAGGGACCGGATTGGGAGAGGCACAGGCATGGAGTGAGTTCGACAGATCAGGATTACTGCAGAGACCTGAGAGGATTACACTGATAGGGATGGTGGTCGGGTCTCCACAGACTGTTGGTGTTTAGGGACTGGAAGAGATTTGGTAGATAGGGAGGGATGTAAGAGCTGCAGGAGCTTATGGAGAGTTGGAGCAACTGCAGAAGTAGGTTTCTCAGACAGGAGTAGGTTATAGATAGTGAGGGTTGTGTGGTCTGAGTAAGTCAAAAAGAGGAGAGTTTTCTCGTCTGGAAGAGGTTACACTGACAGGGACAGTTGAAGAGACTGAAGCAAAAATGCATGGAGAAGGTTACACAGATCGGGAGGAGAGTAGGGGCTGAAGGTGAATACACAGACATGGAGAGTTGTATTGTTAGACGGAGCTGAGAGGGATAGGGTCCGGTGTAGGGATTTACACAGATAGAGAAGGTTGTGTGTTTTGGAGAAGGTTATACTGATACAGACATTGTTAGGGAGTGTTTAGTGGACTACAGAGGAGCTCAGAGAGAATGTATTATGGGGAGTGGAGGAGATTACAGACACAGGGATGGCTGTCGGGTTGAAAAGAGCTTCTACTGATCCTCAGTGCTGTAAGGCTGGAGGGAGATTATAACAGCGAGTTGTTGCCAAGACTTAATTTCTTCACTGATATAGAGCAGGTCTCAGCATGTAACTGTCAAAGGGAAGTTGAGACAGTCCAGATTAGTTTTCAGAGACACAAATGTTTATGGGAGTTTCAAGAGGGAACAATGATTGGGAGTGCTGTACCAAATGGTAATAGTTGTAGGGAGGGTTCTAAAAGCAGGAAGAGGTGACAGACATATCGATCTTTGTAAGGACTGGAGAAGGTTACATAGGCAAGGAGTGTTTTAGAGTCTGGAGGAGATTACTGTGTTGAGGAGAATACTGGGGATAAGGCAAGGTGTAAGGGACGGGGATGGTTGACAGTGCTGGACGATAACCTGAATAGAATCGCCATCGTGTGCAACCAGGCCATTCGGCCCAACCAGTCCATTCCAAAACTCTGAAGAGCATCCTACCCAGACCCACCCCTCTACCTATACATTAAACCCTGAATTTCTCGTGGTGAACTTATTTAAACCACACATTCCTGAATACCACAATCAATTTATGATGGCCAATTCACTGAAGGTGCAAATTTTGGACACACACACACACACACACAGTGAGGGAATACACGCAGACACACAGTGAGGGAGGGACACATACGCAAATCGAGGGAGACACACACACACACACACACGAAGCGAGGGAGGGACACACACACACAACGAGGGAGGGACACACACACAGCGAGAGAGGGACACACATACACAGCGAGGGAGGGACGCACATACACAGCGAGGAAGGGACACACATACACAGCGAGGAAGGGACACACATACACAGCGAGGAAGGGACACACATACACAGCGAGGAAGGGACACACATACACAGCGAGGAAGGGACACACATACACAGCGAGGAAGGGACACACATACACAGCAAGGAAGGGACACGCGCACACACACAGCGAGGGAGGGACACGCGCACACACACAGCGAGGGAGGGACACGCGCACACACACAGCGAGGGAGGGACACGCGCACACACACAGCGAGGGAGGGACACGCACACACACAGAGCGAGGGAGGGACATGCACATACACACACACACACACACACACACACACACAGCGAGGGAGGGACATGCACACACACAGCAGGAAAGAGACACGCACACACACAGCAAGTGAGGGACACACACAGACATGCAGCGAAGGGACACACACACACACTCACAGACAGTGAGGGAAGGACATGCACACACAGCGAGGGAGGGACACGCTGAGACACGCAGTGAGGGAGGGGACATGCACATACATAGCGTGGGAGGGACACGCACACAGCGAGGGAGATACACACACACACTCACACAGCGAGGGAGGGACACGCACAGACACGCAGTGAAGGGAAACACACACAGATACACAGACAGAGAGGGAAGGACATGCACACACAGCGAGGGAGGGACACGCTGAGACACGCAGTAAGGGAGCGACACGCACACACACAGCGAGGGAGGGACACGCACACACACAGCGAGGGAGGGACACGCACACACACAGCGAGGGAGGGACACGCACACACACAGCGAGGGAGGGACACGCACACAGACAGCGAGGGGGAAGGCATGTGCACACAAATTGAGAGGGGGCACACACACAAAGCGAGGGAGGGACACGCAAACAGACACACAGTGAGGGGAATACTGACAGACACACTGCGAGGGACAGGAACACACACACACACAGCGAGGGAGGGACGCGCACATACACACAGCGGGGGACGGGGACACACACACGTAAAGCGAAGGAGGGACACGCACACATACACACAAACACAGAGCAAGGGACAAACACACACTCTTACAGTGAGGGGAATACACGCAGACACACAGCGAGGGAGGTACACGCACATACACTGCAAGGAGGGACACGCACACACCGCGAAGGAGGGACAAGCTCACACATGTCGAGGGGGAGGGCATGTGGACAGAAATTGAGAGGGGGCACGCACACACACACACAGCGAGGGAGGGACACGCACACACAGCGAGGGGGGATGCGCACACACAATGAGGGGATATACACAAAGAGCAATGGAGGGACACATACACACACAAACAAAGAGCGAGGGAGTGACACACGCACACAGAGCAAGAGGGACACACACACACAAAGCGAGGGTGGGATACGCACATACACTCCTAGAGGGACACACATTCTCACAGCAAGTGGGGGGCACACACACAGTGAGGGAGGGACATGTGCAAGCACAGAAACACAGACACATGCAGCGAGGGAGGAACTCGCGCACAGAAACACGCACACACAGAGCAAGAGAGGAACACTCGCAAACACACAAGCGAGGGGGGAGGCACACGCACACACACAGCGAGGGAAGGACACGCACGCACACACAGCGAGGGTGAGACACATGCACACACAGCGAGGGAGGTCCACACAAACAGAGCAAGAGAGGGACACTCACAAACACAGCGAGGGGGAGACACATGCACACACAAGAGGGAAGGCCACACACACGCGTGCACATCTAGAGGGACACACACACACACACACAGAGCAAGAGAGGGACACGCACACACGCAGCCAGGGAGAGGCATGCACACACAGCGAGGGAGGGTCACACACAAACACACACACACAGAGCAAGAGAGGGACACACACACACACACACAGCGAGGGGGAGACACATGCACACAGCGACGGAGGGCCATGCACAGCAAGAGGGACAAACACACACACACACACACACAGCAAAGGGGGGGATCTCACACATACACAGCGAGGGAGGGACACGCACACACACACAACAGCAAGGGGGACACGCACACTCACAGCATGGGAGGAGACACACTTACACACACACACACACACACAGCGAGGGAGGGACACGCAGTGAAGGGGGGGACACACAAACACATATAGTGAGGATATGACACGTACACACACACAGCAAGGAAGGGACACACACACACACACGGCGAGGGAGGGATATGCACACACACAGCGAGGGAGGGACACCCACACACAGGGAAGGAGGGACAAGTAGACACACGGCGAGGGGGAGGGCAAGTGCACAGAAATTGAGAGGGTGCACGCACACACAGCGACTGGGGATACGCACAGGCACAGCGAGGGAGGGATACGCGCACACACAGCGAGGGGGGACATGCACTCACACACCGAGGGGAGATGCGCACATACAGTGAGGGGGATATACACAAAGAGCAAGGGTGGGACACACACACAGCAAGAGGGACACACACACACATACACAGAGCAAGGGGGGAAAGTCACACATACACACACACACACATCCAGGGAGGGACATGCACACACAGCGAGGGAGGGACACACACAAACACACACACACAGAGCTAGGGAGGGAAGGACATGCACAAACAGTGTGGGAGGGACAGGCACACACAGCGAGGGACAGACATACACATACACAGCGAGGGACACACACACACACACACACACACACACACACGGAAGGAGGAACAAGCACACACATGACGAGGGGGAGGAAATGTGCACAGAAAGTGAGAGGGGGCACGCACACACAGTGAGAGGGGACACACACTGACACGGCGAGGGAGGGACACAGGCACACACAGCAAGGGGGAACATGCACTCACACAGTGAGGGGGATGTACACAAAGAGCAAGGGAGGGACACACATACACACAAACACACACAAACACACACAGAGCAAAGGGGAAAAGTCACACATACACAGCGAGGGAGGGACACGCACATACACAGCAATGGGGACACACACACACACACACACACACACACACACACACACAGCGAGGGAGGGACACACACACACTCTCACACACAGCGAGCGAGGGACACACAAACAGCGAGGGAGTGAAACGTACACATACAGTGAGAGAGTGACACACACACACAAACACACACACAGTGAGGCAGGGAAGGACACGCACACACACAGAGCAAGTGAGGGACACCCACTCACAGCAAGAGAGGGACACGCACACACAC